>NW_028134244.1:0-62000 GCF_964662115.1 Mustela nivalis | reverse complement strand
CTCTGCCTGCCCTACAGAAGTAAAACATTGCCCTCAGGGCTACACCGAAACCCCAAATGAGGATCAACCTGCACGCCATTCGGCTGTACCCCAAACATATAGGCTGACCTGGGCACTATTTCCCCTTCTGACCCAGCCTGAGCCTGGACCTCCTGGTCCCGCCCAGACAGCTGGCCGCACACTGAGCACATCGGACCCGCCATGGCCTTAGGTCGTCATCTCTTCCCAACTGCGGTTTTCAGGCTCCAGAACCTACACCTTATCTCCAAGCACTGCCCAGGGTTGAAAATGATGCAGAAATCAGAACTCTTTCCCCATGGCAAGAAACCTTGTGGTTGGCATGTTGTCCAACGTTCAGTGTAGTTGAAACAAGCGTGGCCCATGAGGCCGAGCCCATGCTTGCGGGCAACATTGGTCACAAACACACATTGTGACCCTCAGCCTGAGCACAGTCCTCAGGTAAGGCCTCTCAGGGCCTATATGAAGAGACAGCATATTGGGCTTGCCATGCCCCTAGGCCCCAATTTTTAACCATAGTTCGGGTTGTCCCTTCACTCTTCCCCAGGGCTCTGCTTTGGAATTCCTCTTTTGGTGGGACACCTGAGGTAACAAACCTGAAAGGAGTCCTCCCATCCCACAGATTGACGAAAAACAATTGGGATCGGGCCAAAACACAGAGAGGAAGATTCGTCCATGGCCCATGAGACCTCCCCAACATTCCACGGCCATCGCTGAAACAAAATCTAGAGACAAAAGCCTGAGCAAGCGCCTCAGACTCGCTCATTCTTCATATCCTGAAGAGTTCTTCTCATGGTTTGTAGATCGGGCGTGCCATACCTACGTCCCCAAACTTAAGCTGAGTTTGTGTTTTCATTCTTCTGTCCTCAAAGTCCTGGGACACACTCCCTCCAGGCTGGGGCCCCTGGAGCCACACATTAGGACTGCCCCCACCCAATCCATGGGAATTCTGCCCATTCCATTGTCAAAAATCGTACAAATTAGGAGAACCCTCCAAAGTCCCTGAGGCCATCCCAATAGTGTAGGTCGCCCGGGACAAAAAAGGGCGGTTGATACCGGCTGAGCATCTACCTCCACTCATCTACCTCCACTCATACCAAGAAGATTGAACCAGACAGGACCCGAGGCCATTATCGGATCCATTGCTTTGGTTTACAGGCATGTCTCCTCAAAAGCCTGGATTCCAATACCAGCAGAGGGGATTTCCTGAGGCACCCATCAGAACAAATCTCGTCTCCCGAAGGAAACTTGTGCATGGGAGCTATGCCAAAGCTTAGGAGAATACTTCAGGGTCCCGGTGCCACCTCCCCATTCCAAGGCCCTCATGGACACAAACACACGTTAGGACCCATCCTCTGGAAAGTGCATTTCAACTCAGCCACCCCGGTTGCTCCCGCAGATCCATTAGATCTAAGCTGTCTTGTTGCTAGGAGACAATTGGAAGGCGAGGCGGACTTCCCAGGCATCCATCCTGGAACAGTGCTCTGGAGTCATTCCATATGGGATGTCCTGGAGCTGTCCAACAGTTCTCAATTGTCCCGCAGAAGGAATCCTTGAAGGGGGCATCCCACATCTCCCAACGTGGAAAACCTCCATGGCCTCGAGATTCCGCTCCCTTCATGAAGGGGCCGTCATGCACAGAAACTCCAACCTGAGCCAACGTCAGATCCTCGCCCTGACTTCAGATGCATGAGATATTGGTTCAGATCTGCAGGGGGTACCTGCCGTGCCCTCACCCTGAATCCGAAGTCTAGCTTGTGTTCTCAGAATTCCGTCCTCACTCTCCTGCTTCCGAAGCCCTCAAGTTTGGCTATTCCGGACCGACAATGAAGCACTCTGCCTGCCCTCTAGAAAAAATGTATTGCCTAATGAGCTGCCCAGGCAGCTTAAATGAGGATAAACCTACACGGCACTCGAATGTACCCAAATTATATAGTCTAACCTGAGCACTAATGCACTGTCTGACACAACCTGAGCCCGGACCTGCTGACCAACACCCAGACAGCTGACCGCACGCTGAGCACATCAGACCCGCCATGGCCTTAGGTCATCATCTCTTCCCTACCTCAGTTTTCAGGCTTCAGAACCTAGACCTTATCTCCAATCACTGCCCACGGGGGACTGTGATGCAGAAATCAGAACTCTTCCTGACCCATGGCAAGAAACCTTGTGGTTGGCATGTTGTCCAACGTTCAGTGTAGGAGAAACCAGCATTCACCCTGAGGCCCCGCCCATTCTTGAGTGCGACGAGTGCAGAAACACGCATTGTGACCTCAGCGTGAGTCCTGTCCTCTAGTAAGTCCTCTCAGTGGCTGGACCATTAGATGTCATAATGGGCTTGACATGTCCCTAGTCCCCAATTTTTAACCAGATTTCTGGTTGTCCAGTCGCCCCACCCCAGGGCTCTACTCTGGAATCCCTCATTTGGTGGGACATCTGAGGTTGAAAAACAAAATGAAACAAATCGACAACAACAAGAAAAAAACGGACTTCTTCCATCCCCAGAATGACCGCAAACTCTTTGGACGGGTCCGAACCCCCAGAGAGTAAGACTCGTCCATTTCCCATGAAGTCACCCGGCAATTTCACGACCATGAGTGACACGATATCCAGAGACAAAAACTTGAGCAAGAGCCTCACACTCGCCCTTTTTTCATATCCCGAAGTGTTCTCCTCATGGTCTGTAGATCAGTCCTGCCATACCTATGACCCAAAACATAAGCCGAGTTTGTGTTTTCAGACAACTGTCCAAACAGCTCTGGCCTACACACCCTACAGGCTCAGGGCCCTGGAGCCAAACCTGAGGACTGTACTTGCCCTCTCCAAGGGAATTGTATGTGCCCATTCCAATGGCCAAGACCCTACTAATAGGATAACCTCCAAAGTCGCTGAGGCCATCCCAAGAGTTGTGGCTTCCCAGGACAAACAGGGGCAATCTGAGCCCATCTGAGCACCTACCTGCACTCAGACCCGTAGACTGATGTTCCCAGAGGTAAAAAGGAACGAACAGGCCCCTAGGCACTAATCGGATCCATTGCTTTGGTTTCCAGGCATCTCTCCTCAGAGGCCTGGATTTCAATAACAGCATATGTCTGTTTCTTGACTCACCCATCAGAACAAATCTCATCTACACATGGGAAACATGCACGTTGGAGCTGTGTCAAAGCCTCTGTTTAGGAGAACCCTTCAGGGCCCCAGGGCCACCGCTTCATTCCAAGGTCTCCATAGACACAAAAACATATTAGGACACATCCACAGGAGAGTCCATTTCAACTCAGCCTCCTCGGTTGCCCCCCACATCCAGCAGATCTAACCTGTCTTGTTGCTTGGAGACAATTGGAATGCGAGGTGGGCTACCCAGCCATCCATCCTTAGAACCCTGCTCGGAATCATTGGCCTGGAGCCAACCAACAGGTCTCAATTGTCCTGCAGAAGAATCTTTGCAGTTTGGAGCTTCTCACAACTCCCATCGTGGGAAAACCCCCATGTCCTCGTGATCCAACCCCCTTCAAGAAAGGGCCATCAGGGCAGAAAGTCCAACTTGAGCGATCGTCTGATCCTTGCCCTGACTTCAGATGCACGAGATCTCTATTGAGGTCTGTAGATTATGCCTGCCATATCCTCACCCAGAAACCTAGGCCTAGCTTGGGTTCTCAGACTCCGTCCTCAGACTACTGGCCCACAAGCCCTCCAGTTGAGCAATCCAGAACTACAATGCCGCACTCTGCCTGCCCTACAGAAGTAAAACATTGCCCTCAGGGCTACCCCGAAACCCCAAATGAGGATCAACCTGCACGCCATTCGGCTGTACCCCAAACATATAGGCTGACCTGGGCACTATTTCCCCTTCTGACCCAGCCTGAGCCTGGACCTCCTGGTCCCACCCAGACAGCTGGCCGCACACTGAGCACATCGGACCCGCCATGGCCTTAGGTCGTCATCTCTTCCCAACTGCGGTTTTCAGGCTCCAGAACCTAGACCTTATCTCCAACCACTGCCCAGGGTTGAAAATGATGCAGAAATCAGAACTCTTTCCCCATGGCAAGAAACCTTGTGCTTGGCATGTTGTCCAACGTTCAGTGTAGTTGAAACAAGCGTGGCCCATGAGGCCCAGCCCATGCTTGCGGGCCACATTGGTCACAAACACACATTGTGACCCTCAGCCTGAGCCCAGTCCTCAGGTAAGGCCTCTCAGGGCCTATATGATGAGACAGCATATTGGGCTTGCCATGCCCCTAGGCCCCAATTTTTAACCATAGTTCGGGTTGTCCCTTCACTCTTCCCCAGGGCTCTGCTTTGGAATTCCTCTTTTGGTGGGACACCTGAGGTAACAAACCTGAAAGGATTCCTCCCATCCCACAGATTGACGAAAAACAATTGGGATCGGGCCAAAACACAGAGAGGAAGATTCGTCCATGGCCCATGAGACCTCCCCAACATTCCACGGCCATCGCTGAAACAAAATCTAGAGACAAAAGCCTGAGCAAGCGCCTCAGACTCGCTCATTCTTCATATCCTGAAGAGTTCTTCTCATGGTTTGTAGATCGGGCGTGCCATACCTACGTCCCCAAACTTAAGCTGAGTTTGTGTTTTCAGTCTTCTGTCCTCAAAGTCCTGGGCCACACTCCCTCCAGGCTGGGGCCCCTGGAGCCACACATTAGGACTGCCCCCACCCAATCCATGGGAATTCTTCTCATTCCATTGTCAAAAATCGTACAAATTAGGAGAACCCTCCAAAGTCCCTGAGGCCATCCCAATAGTGTAGGTCGCCCGGGACAAAAAAGGGCGGTTGATACCGGCTGAGCATCTACCTCCACTCATCTACCTCCACTCATACCAAGAAGATTGAACCAGACAGGACCCGAGGCCATTATCGGATCCATTGCTTTGGTTTACAGGCATGTCTCCTCAAAAGCCTGGATTCCAATACCAGCAGAGGGGATTTCCTGAGGCACCCATCAGAACAAATCTCGTCTCCACAAGGAAACTTGTGCATGGGAGCTATGCCAAAGCTTAGGAGAATACTTCAGGGTCCCGGTGCCACCTCCCCATTCCAAGGCCCTCATGGACACAAACACACGTTAGGAACCATCCTCTGGAAAGTGCATTTCAACTCATCCACCCTGGTTGCTCCCGCAGATCCATTAGATCTAAACTGACTTGTTGCTAGGAGACAATTGGAAGGCGAGGCGGACTTCCCAGGCATCCATCCTGGAACGGTGCTCTGGAGTCATTCCATATGGGATGTCCTGGAGCTGTCCAACAGGTCTCAATTGTCCCGCAGAAGGAATCCTTGAAGGGGGCATCCCACATCTCCCAACGTGGAAAACCTCCATGGCCTCGAGATTCCGCTCCCTTCATGAAGGGGCCGTCATGCACAGAAACTCCAACCTGAGCCAACGTCAGATCCTCGCCCTGACTTCAGATGCATGAGATATTGGTTCAGATCTGCAGGGGGTACCTGCCGTGCCCTCACCCTGAATCCGAAGTATAGCTTGTGTTCTCAGACTTCCGTCCTCACTCTCCTGTCCCCGAAGCCCTCATGTTTGGCAATTCCGGACCGACAATGAAGCACTCTGCCTGCCCTCTAGAAAAAATATATTGCCTAATGAGCTGCCCAGGCAGCTTAAATGAAGATAAACCTACACGGCACTCGAATGTACCCAAATTATATAGTCTAACCTGGGCACTAATGCACTGTCTGACACAACCTGAGCCCGGACCTGCTGACCAACACCCAGACAGCTGACCGCACGCTGAGCACATCAGACCCGCCATGGCCTTAGGTCATCATCTCTTCCCTACCTCAGTTTTCAGGCTTCAGAACCTAGACGTTATCTCCAATCACTGCCCACGGGTGACTGTGATGCAGAAATCAGAACTCTTCCTGACCCATGGCAAGAAACCTTGTGGTTGGCATGTTGTCCAACGTTCAGTGTAGGAGAAACCAGCTTTCACCCTGAGGTCCCGCCCATTCTTGAGTGCGATGAGTGCATAAACACGCATTGTGACCTCAGCGTGAGTCCTGTCCTCTAGTAAGTCCTCTCAGTGGCTGGACCATTAGATG
Organism: Mustela nivalis; assembly: GCF_964662115.1. Taxonomy (NCBI): domain Eukaryota; kingdom Metazoa; phylum Chordata; class Mammalia; order Carnivora; family Mustelidae; genus Mustela; species Mustela nivalis. The sequence continues at coordinate 55,915 of NW_028134244.1, read as the reverse complement.
TCATAATGGGCTTGACATGTCCCTAGTCCCCAATTTTTAACCAGATTTCTGGTTGTCCAGTCGCCCCACCCCAGGGCTCTACTCTGGAATCCCTCATTTGGTGGGACATCTGAGGTTGAAAAACAAAATAAAACAAATCGACAACAACAACAAAAAAACGGACTTCTTCCATCCCCAGAATGACCGCAAACTCTTTGGACGGGACCGAACCCCCAGAGAGTAAGACTCGTCCATTTCCCATGAAGTCACCCGGCAATTACACGACCATGAGTGACACGATATCCAGAGACAAAAACTTGAGCAAGAGCCACACAATCGCCCTTTTTTCATATCCCGAAGTGTTCTCCTCATGGTCTGTAGATCAGTCCTGCCATACCTATGACCCAAAACATAAGCCGAGTTTGTGTTTTCAGACAACTGTCCAAACAGCTCTGGCCTACACATCCTACAGGCTCAGGGCCCTGGAGCCAAACCTGAGGACTGTACTTGCCCTCTCCAAGGGAATTGTATGTGCCCATTCCAATGGCCACGACCCTACTAATAGGATAACCTCCAAAGTCCCTGAGGCCATCCCAAGAGTTGTGGCTTCCCAGGACAAACAGGGGCAATCTGAGCCCATCTGAGCACCTACCTGCACTCAGACCCGTAGACTGATGTCCCCAGAGGTAAAAAGGAACGAACAGGCCCCTAGGCACTAATCGGATCCATTGCTTTGGTTTCCAGGCATCTCTCCTCAGAGGCCTGGATTTCAATACCAGCATATGGCTGTTTCTTGACTCACCCATCAGAACAAATCTCATCTACACATGGGAAACATGCACGTTGGAGCTGTGTCAAAGCCTCTGTTTAGGAGAACCCTTCAGGGCCCCAGGGCCACCGCTTCATTCCAAGGTCTCCATAGACACAAAAACATATTAGGACACATCCACAGGAGAGTCCATTTCAACTCAGCCTCCTCGGTTGCCCCCCACATCCAGCAGATCTAACCTGTCTTGTTGCTTGGAGACCATTGGAATGCGAGGTGGGCTACCCAGCCATCCATCCTTAGAACCCTGCTCGGAATCGTTGGCCTGGAGCCAACCAACAGGTCTCAATTGTCCTGCAGAAGAATCTTTGCAGTTTGGAGCTTCTCACAACTCCCATCGTGGGCAAAACCCCCATGTCCTCGTGATCCAACCCCCTTCAAGAAAGGGCCATCAGGCAGAAAGTCCAACCTGAGCGATCGTCTGATTCTTGCCCTGACTTCAGATGCACGAGATCTCGATTGAGGTCTGTAGATTGTGCCTGCCATATCCTCACCCAGAAACCTAGGCCAGGCTTGTGTTCTCAGACTCCGTCCTCAGACTACTGGCCCACAAGCCCTCCAGTTGGGCAATCCAGAACTACAATGCCGCACTCTGCCTGCCCTACAGAAGTAAAACATTGCCCTCAGGGCTACCCCGAAACCCCAAATGAGGATCAACCTGCACACCATTCGGCTGTACCCCAAACATATAGGCTGACCTGGGCACTATTTCCCCTTCTGAGCCAGCCTGAGCCTGGACCTCCTGGTCCCACCCAGACAGCTGGCCGCACACTGAGCACATCGGACCCGCCATGGCCTTAGGTCGTCATCTCTTCCCAACTGCGGTTTTCAGGCTCCAGAACCTAGACCTTATCTCCAACCACTGCCCAGGGTTGAAAATGATGCAGAAATCAGAACTCTTTCCCCATGGCAAGAAACCTTGTGGTTGGCATGTTGTCCAACGTTCAGTGTAGTTGAAACAAGCGTGGCCCATGAGGCCCAGCCCATGCTTGCGGGCCACATTGGTCACAAACACACATTGTGACCCTCAGCCTGAGCCCAGTCCTCAGGTAAGGCCTCTCAGGGCCTATATGAAGAGACAGCATATTGGGCTTTCCATTCCCCTAGGCCCCAATTTTTAACCATAGTTCGGGTTGTCCCTTCACTCTTCCCCAGAGCTCTGCTTTGGAATTCCTCTTTTGGTGGGACACCTGAGGTAACAAACCTGAAAGGAGTCCTCCCATCCCACAGATTGACGAAAAACAATTGGGATCGGGCCAAAACACAGAGAGGAAGATTCGTCCATGGCCCATGAGACCTCCCCAACATTCCACGGCCATCGCTGAAACAAAATCTAGAGACAAAAGCCTGAGCAAGCGCCTCAGACTCGCTCATTCTTCATATCCTGAAGAGTTCTTCTCATGGTTTGTAGATCGGGCGTGCCATACCTACGTCCCCAAACTTAAGCTGAGTTTGTGTTTTCAGTCTTCTGTCCTCAAAGTCCTGGGCCACACTCCCTCCAGGCTGGGGCCCCTGGAGCCACACATTAGGACTGCCCCCACCCAATCCATGGGAATTCTTCTCATTCCATTGTCAAAAATCGTACAAATTAGGAGAACCCTCCAAAGTCCCTGAGGCCATCCCAATAGTGTAGGTCGCCCGGGACAAAAAAGGGCGGTTGATACCGGCTGAGCATCTACCTCCACTCATCTACCTCCACTCATACCAAGAAGATTGAACCAGACAGGACCCGAGGCCATTATCGGATCCATTGCTTTGGTTTACAGGCATGTCTCCTCAAAAGCCTGGATTCCAATACCAGCAGAGGGGATTTCCTGAGGCACCCATCAGAACAAATCTCGTCTCCACAAGGAAACTTGTGCATGGGAGCTATGCCAAAGCTTAGGAGAATACTTCAGGGTCCCGGTGCCACCTCCCCATTCCAAGGCCCTCATGGACACAAACACACGTTAGGACCCATCCTCTGGAAAGTGCATTTCAACTCATCCACCCTGGTTGCTCCCGCAGATCCATTAGATCTAAACTGACTTGTTGCTAGGAGACAATTGGAAGGCGAGGCGGACTTCCCAGGCATCCATCCTGGAACGGTGCTCTGGAGTCATTCCATATGGGATGAACTGGAGCTGTCCAACAGGTCTCAATTGTCCCGCAGAAGGAATCCTTGAAGGGGGCATCCCACATCTCCCAACGTGGAAAACCTCCATGGCCTCGAGATTCCGCTCCCTTCATGAAGGGGCCGTCATGCACAGAAACTCCAACCTGAGCCAACGTCAGATCCTCGCCATGACTTCAGATGCATGAGATATTGGTTCAGATCTGCAGGGGGTACCTGCCGTGCCCTCACCCTGAATCCGAAGTATAGCTTGTGTTCTCAGACTTCCGTCCTCACTCTCCTGTCCCCGAAGCCCTCATGTTTGGCAATTCCGGACCGACAATGAAGCACTCTGCCTGCCCTCTAGAAAAAATATATTGCCTAATGAGCTGCCCAGGCAGCTTAAATGAAGATAAACCTACACGGCACTCGAATGTACCCAAATTATATAGTCTAACCTGGGCACTAATGCACTGTCTGACACAACCTGAGCCCGGACCTGCTGACCAACACCCAGACAGCTGACCGCACGCTGAGCACATCAGACCCGCCATGGCCTTAGGTCATCATCTCTTCCCTACCTCAGTTTTCAGGCTTCAGAACCTAGACGTTATCTCCAACCACTGCCCACGGGTGACTGTGATGCAGAAATCAGAACTCTTCCTGACCCATGGCAAGAAACCTTGTGGTTGGCATGTTGTCCAACGTTCAGTGTAGGAGAAACCAGCTTTCACCCTGAGGTCCCGCCCATTCTTGAGTGCGATGAGTGCATAAACACGCATTGTGACCTCAGCGTGAGTCCTGTCCTCTAGTAAGTCCTCTCAGTGGCTGGACCATTAGATGTCATAATGGGCTTGACATGTCCCTAGTCCCCAATTTTTAACCAGATTTCTGGTTGTCCAGTCGCCCCACCCCAGGGCTCTACTCTGGAATCCCTCATTTGGTGGGACATCTGAGGTTGAAAAACAAAATAAAACAAATCGACAACAACAACAAAAAAACGGACTTCTTCCATCCCCAGAATGACCGCAAACTCTTTGGACGGGACCGAACCCCCAGAGAGTAAGACTCGTCCATTTCCCATGAAGTCACCCGGCAATTTCACGACCATGAGTGACACGATATCCAGAGACAAAAACTTGAGCAAGAGCCACACAATCGCCCTTTTTTCATATCCCGAAGTGTTCTCCTCATGGTCTGTAGATCAGTCCTGCCATACCTATGACCCAAAACATAAGCCGAGTTTGTGTTTTCAGACAACTGTCCAAACAGCTCTGGCCTACACATCCTACAGGCTCAGGGCCCTGGAGCCAAACCTGAGGACTGTACTTGCCCTCTCCAAGGGAATTGTATGTGCCCATTCCAATGGCCACGACCCTACTAATAGGATAACCTCCAAAGTCCCTGAGGCCATCCCAAGAGTTGTGGCTTCCCAGGACAAACAGGGGCAATCTGAGCCCATCTGAGCACCTACCTGCACTCAGACCCGTAGACTGATGTCCCCAGAGGTAAAAAGGAACGAACAGGCCCCTAGGCACTAATCGGATCCATTGCTTTGGTTTCCAGGCATCTCTCCTCAGAGGCCTGGATTTCAATACCAGCATATGGCTGTTTCTTGACTCACCCATCAGAACAAATCTCATCTACACATGGGAAACATGCACGTTGGAGCTGTGTCAAAGCCTCTGTTTAGGAGAACCCTTCAGGGCCCCAGGGCCACCGCTTCATTCCAAGGTCTCCATAGACACAAAAACATATTAGGACACATCCACAGGAGAGTCCATTTCAACTCAGCCTCCTCGGTTGCCCCCCACATCCAGCAGATCTAACCTGTCTTGTTGCTTGGAGACCATTGGAATGCGAGGTGGGCTACCCAGCCATCCATCCTTAGAACCCTGCTCGGAATCGTTGGCCTGGAGCCAACCAACAGGTCTCAATTGTCCTGCAGAAGAATCTTTGCAGTTTGGAGCTTCTCACAACTCCCATCGTGGGCAAAACCCCCATGTCCTCGTGATCCAACCCCCTTCAAGAAAGGGCCATCAGGCAGAAAGTCCAACCTGAGCGATCGTCTGATTCTTGCCCTGACTTCAGATGCACGAGATCTCGATTGAGGTCTGTAGATTGTGCCTGCCATATCCTCACCCAGAAACCTAGGCCAGGCTTGTGTTCTCAGACTCCGTCCTCAGACTACTGGCCCACAAGCCCTCCAGTTGGGCAATCCAGAACTACAATGCCGCACTCTGCCTGCCCTACAGAAGTAAAACATTGCCCTCAGGGCTACCCCGAAACCCCAAATGAGGATCAACCTGCACGCCATTCGGCTGTACCCCAAACATATAGGCTGACCTGGGCACTATTTCCCCTTCTGACCCAGCCTGAGCCTGGACCTCCTGGTCCCACCCAGACAGCTGGCCGCACACTGAGCACATCGGACCCGCCATGGCCTTAGGTCGTCATCTCTTCCCAACTGCGGTTTTCAGGCTCCAGAACCTAGACCTTATCTCCAACCACTGCCCAGGGTTGAAAATGATGCAGAAATCAGAACTCTTTCCCCATGGCAAGAAACCTTGTGGTTGGCATGTTGTCCAACGTTCAGTGTAGTTGAAACAAGCGTGGCCCATGAGGCCCAGCCCATGCTTGCGGGCCACATTGGTCACAAACACACATTGTGACCCTCAGCCTGAGCCCAGTCCTCAGGTAAGGCCTCTCAGGGCCTATATGAAGAGACAGCATATTGGGCTTTCCATTCCCCTAGGCCCCAATTTTTAACCATAGTTCGGGTTGTCCCTTCACTCTTCCCCAGAGCTCTGCTTTGGAATTCCTCTTTTGGTGGGACACCTGAGGTAACAAACCTGAAAGGAGTCCTCCCATCCCACAGATTGACGAAAAACAATTGGGATCGGGCCAAAACACAGAGAGGAAGATTCGTCCATGGCCCATGAGACCTCCCCAACATTCCACGGCCATCGCTGAAACAAAATCTAGAGACAAAAGCCTGAGCAAGCGCCTCAGACTCGCTCATTCTTCATATCCTGAAGAGTTCTTCTCATGGTTTGTAGATCGGGCGTGCCATACCTACGTCCCCAAACTTAAGCTGAGTTTATGTTTTCAGTCTTCTGTCCTCAAAGTCCTGGGCCACACTCCCTCCAGGCTGGGGCCCCTGGAGCCACACATTAGGACTGCCCCCACCCAATCCATGGGAATTCTTCTCATTCCATTGTCAAAAATCGTACAAATTAGGAGAACCCTCCAAAGTCCCTGAGGCCATCCCAATAGTGTAGGTCGCCCGGGACAAAAAAGGGCGGTTGATACCGGCTGAGCATCTACCTCCACTCATCTACCTCCACTCATACCAAGAAGATTGAACCAGACAGGACCCGAGGCCATTATCGGATCCATTGCTTTGGTTTACAGGCATGTCTCCTCAAAAGCCTGGATTCCAATACCAGCAGAGGGGATTTCCTGAGGCACCCATCAGAACAAATCTCGTCTCCACAAGGAAACTTGTGCATGGGAGCTATGCCAAAGCTTAGGAGAATACTTCAGGGTCCCGGTGCCACCTCCCCATTCCAAGGCCCTCATGGACACAAACACACGTTAGGAACCATCCTCTGGAAAGTGCATTTCAACTCATCCACCCTGGTTGCTCCCGCAGATCCATTAGATCTAAACTGACTTGTTGCTAGGAGACAATTGGAAGGCGAGGCGGACTTCCCAGGCATCCATCCTGGAACGGTGCTCTGGAGTCATTCCATATGGGATGTCCTGGAGCTGTCCAACAGGTCTCAATTGTCCCGCAGAAGGAATCCTTGAAGGGGGCATCCCACATCTCCCAACGTGGAAAACCTCCATGGCCTCGAGATTCCGCTCCCTTCATGAAGGGGCCGTCATGCACAGAAACTCCAACCTGAGCCAACGTCAGATCCTCGCCCTGACTTCAGATGCATGAGATATTGGTTCAGATCTGCAGGGGGTACCTGCCGTGCCCTCACCCTGAATCCGAAGTATAGCTTGTGTTCTCAGACTTCCGTCCTCACTCTCCTGTCCCCGAAGCCCTCATGTTTGGCAATTCCGGACCGACAATGAAGCACTCTGCCTGCCCTCTAGAAAAAATATATTGCCTAATGAGCTGCCCAGGCAGCTTAAATGAAGATAAACCTACACGGCACTCGAATGTACCCAAATTATATAGTCTAACCTGGGCACTAATGCACTGTCTGACACAACCTGAGCCCGGACCTGCTGACCAACACCCAGACAGCTGACCGCACGCTGAGCACATCAGACCCGCCATGGCCTTAGGTCATCATCTCTTCCCTACCTCAGTTTTCAGGCTTCAGAACCTAGACGTTATCTCCAACCACTGCCCACGGGTGACTGTGATGCAGAAATCAGAACTCTTCCTGACCCATGGCAAGAAACCTTGTGGTTGGCATGTTGTCCAACGTTCAGTGTAGGAGAAACCAGCTTTCACCCTGAGGTCCCGCCCATTCTTGAGTGCGATGAGTGCATAAACACGCATTGTGACCTCAGCGTGAGTCCTGTCCTCTAGTAAGTCCTCTCAGTGGCTGGACCATTAGATGTCATAATGGGCTTGACATGTCCCTAGTCCCCAATTTTTAACCAGATTTCTGGTTGTCCAGTCGCCCCACCCCAGGGCTCTACTCTGGAATCCCTCATTTGGTGGGACATCTGAGGTTGAAAAACAAAATAAAACAAATCGACAACAACAACAAAAAAACGGACTTCTTCCATCCCCAGAATGACCGCAAACTCTTTGGACGGGACCGAACCCCCAGAGAGTAAGACTCGTCCATTTCCCATGAAGTCACCCGGCAATTACACGACCATGAGTGACACGATATCCAGAGACAAAAACTTGAGCAAGAGCCACACAATCGCCCTTTTTTCATATCCCGAAGTGTTCTCCTCATGGTCTGTAGATCAGTCCTGCCATACCTATGACCCAAAACATAAGCCGAGTTTGTGTTTTCAGACAACTGTCCAAACAGCTCTGGCCTACACATCCTACAGGCTCAGGGCCCTGGAGCCAAACCTGAGGACTGTACTTGCCCTCTCCAAGGGAATTGTATGTGCCCATTCCAATGGCCACGACCCTACTAATAGGATAACCTCCAAAGTCCCTGAGGCCATCCCAAGAGTTGTGGCTTCCCAGGACAAACAGGGGCAATCTGAGCCCATCTGAGCACCTACCTGCACTCAGACCCGTAGACTGATGTCCCCAGAGGTAAAAAGGAACGAACAGGCCCCTAGGCACTAATCGGATCCATTGCTTTGGTTTCCAGGCATCTCTCCTCAGAGGCCTGGATTTCAATACCAGCATATGGCTGTTTCTTGACTCACCCATCAGAACAAATCTCATCTACACATGGGAAACATGCACGTTGGAGCTGTGTCAAAGCCTCTGTTTAGGAGAACCCTTCAGGGCCCCAGGGCCACCGCTTCATTCCAAGGTCTCCATAGACACAAAAACATATTAGGACACATCCACAGGAGAGTCCATTTCAACTCAGCCTCCTCGGTTGCCCCCCACATCCAGCAGATCTAACCTGTCTTGTTGCTTGGAGACCATTGGAATGCGAGGTGGGCTACCCAGCCATCCATCCTTAGAACCCTGCTCGGAATCGTTGGCCTGGAGCCAACCAACAGGTCTCAATTGTCCTGCAGAAGAATCTTTGCAGTTTGGAGCTTCTCACAACTCCCATCGTGGGCAAAACCCCCATGTCCTCGTGATCCAACCCCCTTCAAGAAAGGGCCATCAGGCAGAAAGTCCAACCTGAGCGATCGTCTGATTCTTGCCCTGACTTCAGATGCACGAGATCTCGATTGAGGTCTGTAGATTGTGCCTGCCATATCCTCACCCAGAAACCTAGGCCAGGCTTGTGTTCTCAGACTCCGTCCTCAGACTACTGGCCCACAAGCCCTCCAGTTGGGCAATCCAGAACTACAATGCCGCACTCTGCCTGCCCTACAGAAGTAAAACATTGCCCTCAGGGCTACCCCGAAACCCCAAATGAGGATCAACCTGCACACCATTCGGCTGTACCCCAAACATATAGGCTGACCTGGGCACTATTTCCCCTTCTGAGCCAGCCTGAGCCTGGACCTCCTGGTCCCACCCAGACAGCTGGCCGCACACTGAGCACATCGGACCCGCCATGGCCTTAGGTCGTCATCTCTTCCCAACTGCGGTTTTCAGGCTCCAGAACCTAGACCTTATCTCCAACCACTGCCCAGGGTTGAAAATGATGCAGAAATCAGAACTCTTTCCCCATGGCAAGAAACCTTGTGGTTGGCATGTTGTCCAACGTTCAGTGTAGTTGAAACAAGCGTGGCCCATGAGGCCCAGCCCATGCTTGCGGGCCACATTGGTCACAAACACACATTGTGACCCTCAGCCTGAGCCCAGTCCTCAGGTAAGGCCTCTCAGGGCCTATATGAAGAGACAGCATATTGGGCTTTCCATTCCCCTAGGCCCCAATTTTTAACCATAGTTCGGGTTGTCCCTTCACTCTTCCCCAGAGCTCTGCTTTGGAATTCCTCTTTTGGTGGGACACCTGAGGTAACAAACCTGAAAGGAGTCCTCCCATCCCACAGATTGACGAAAAACAATTGGGATCGGGCCAAAACACAGAGAGGAAGATTCGTCCATGGCCCATGAGACCTCCCCAACATTCCACGGCCATCGCTGAAACAAAATCTAGAGACAAAAGCCTGAGCAAGCGCCTCAGACTCGCTCATTCTTCATATCCTGAAGAGTTCTTCTCATGGTTTGTAGATCGGGCGTGCCATACCTACGTCCCCAAACTTAAGCTGAGTTTGTGTTTTCAGTCTTCTGTCCTCAAAGTCCTGGGCCACACTCCCTCCAGGCTGGGGCCCCTGGAGCCACACATTAGGACTGCCCCCACCCAATCCATGGGAATTCTTCTCATTCCATTGTCAAAAATCGTACAAATTAGGAGAACCCTCCAAAGTCCCTGAGGCCATCCCAATAGTGTAGGTCGCCCGGGACAAAAAAGGGCGGTTGATACCGGCTGAGCATCTACCTCCACTCATCTACCTCCACTCATACCAAGAAGATTGAACCAGACAGGACCCGAGGCCATTATCGGATCCATTGCTTTGGTTTACAGGCATGTCTCCTCAAAAGCCTGGATTCCAATACCAGCAGAGGGGATTTCCTGAGGCACCCATCAGAACAAATCTCGTCTCCACAAGGAAACTTGTGCATGGGAGCTATGCCAAAGCTTAGGAGAATACTTCAGGGTCCCGGTGCCACCTCCCCATTCCAAGGCCCTCATGGACACAAACACACGTTAGGACCCATCCTCTGGAAAGTGCATTTCAACTCATCCACCCTGGTTGCTCCCGCAGATCCATTAGATCTAAACTGACTTGTTGCTAGGAGACAATTGGAAGGCGAGGCGGACTTCCCAGGCATCCATCCTGGAACGGTGCTCTGGAGTCATTCCATATGGGATGTCCTGGAGCTGTCCAACAGGTCTCAATTGTCCCGCAGAAGGAATCCTTGAAGGGGGCATCCCACATCTCCCAACGTGGAAAACCTCCATGGCCTCGAGATTCCGCTCCCTTCATGAAGGGGCCGTCATGCACAGAAACTCCAACCTGAGCCAACGTCAGATCCTCGCCCTGACTTCAGATGCATGAGATATTGGTTCAGATCTGCAGGGGGTACCTGCCGTGCCCTCACCCTGAATCCGAAGTATAGCTTGTGTTCTCAGACTTCCGTCCTCACTCTCCTGTCCCCGAAGCCCTCATGTTTGGCAATTCCGGACCGACAATGAAGCACTCTGCCTGCCCTCTAGAAAAAATATATTGCCTAATGAGCTGCCCAGGCAGCTTAAATGAAGATAAACCTACACGGCACTCGAATGTACCCAAATTATATAGTCTAACCTGGGCACTAATGCACTGTCTGACACAACCTGAGCCCGGACCTGCTGACCAACACCCAGACAGCTGACCGCACGCTGAGCACATCAGACCCGCCATGGCCTTAGGTCATCATCTCTTCCCTACCTCAGTTTTCAGGCTTCAGAACCTAGACGTTATCTCCAATCACTGCCCACGGGTGACTGTGATGCAGAAATCAGAACTCTTCCTGACCCATGGCAAGAAACCTTGTGGTTGGCATGTTGTCCAACGTTCAGTGTAGGAGAAACCAGCTTTCACCCTGAGGTCCCGCCCATTCTTGAGTGCGATGAGTGCATAAACACGCATTGTGACCTCAGCGTGAGTCCTGTCCTCTAGTAAGTCCTCTCAGTGGCTGGACCATTAGATGTCATAATGGGCTTGACATGTCCCTAGTCCCCAATTTTTAACCAGATTTCTGGTTGTCCAGTCGCCCCACCCCAGGGCTCTACTCTGGAATCCCTCATTTGGTGGGACATCTGAGGTTGAAAAACAAAATAAAACAAATCGACAACAACAACAAAAAAACGGACTTCTTCCATCCCCAGAATGACCGCAAACTCTTTGGACGGGACCGAACCCCCAGAGAGTAAGACTCGTCCATTTCCCATGAAGTCACCCGGCAATTACACGACCATGAGTGACACGATATCCAGAGACAAAAACTTGAGCAAGAGCCACACAATCGCCCTTTTTTCATATCCCGAAGTGTTCTCCTCATGGTCTGTAGATCAGTCCTGCCATACCTATGACCCAAAACATAAGCCGAGTTTGTGTTTTCAGACAACTGTCCAAACAGCTCTGGCCTACACATCCTACAGGCTCAGGGCCCTGGAGCCAAACCTGAGGACTGTACTTGCCCTCTCCACGGGAATTGTATGTGCCCATTCCAATGGCCACGACCCTACTAATAGGATAACCTCCAAAGTCCCTGAGGCCATCCCAAGAGTTGTGGCTTCCCAGGACAAACAGGGGCAATCTGAGCCCATCTGAGCACCTACCTGCACTCAGACCCGTAGACTGATGTCCCCAGAGGTAAAAAGGAACGAACAGGCCCCTAGGCACTAATCGGATCCATTGCTTTGGTTTCCAGGCATCTCTCCTCAGAGGCCTGGATTTCAATACCAGCATATGGCTGTTTCTTGACTCACCCATCAGAACAAATCTCATCTACACATGGGAAACATGCACGTTGGAGCTGTGTCAAAGCCTCTGTTTAGGAGAACCCTTCAGGGCCCCAGGGCCACCGCTTCATTCCAAGGTCTCCATAGACACAAAAACATATTAGGACACATCCACAGGAGAGTCCATTTCAACTCAGCCTCCTCGGTTGCCCCCCACATCCAGCAGATCTAACCTGTCTTGTTGCTTGGAGACCATTGGAATGCGAGGTGGGCTACCCAGCCATCCATCCTTAGAACCCTGCTCGGAATCGTTGGCCTGGAGCCAACCAACAGGTCTCAATTGTCCTGCAGAAGAATCTTTGCAGTTTGGAGCTTCTCACAACTCCCATCGTGGGCAAAACCCCCATGTCCTCGTGATCCAACCCCCTTCAAGAAAGGGCCATCAGGCAGAAAGTCCAACCTGAGCGATCGTCTGATTCTTGCCCTGACTTCAGATGCACGAGATCTCGATTGAGGTCTGTAGATTGTGCCTGCCATATCCTCACCCAGAAACCTAGGCCAGGCTTGTGTTCTCAGACTCCGTCCTCAGACTACTGGCCCACAAGCCCTCCAGTTGGGCAATCCAGAACTACAATGCCGCACTCTGCCTGCCCTACAGAAGTAAAACATTGCCCTCAGGGCTACCCCGAAACCCCAAATGAGGATCAACCTGCACACCATTCGGCTGTACCCCAAACATATAGGCTGACCTGGGCACTATTTCCCCTTCTGAGCCAGCCTGAGCCTGGACCTCCTGGTCCCACCCAGACAGCTGGCCGCACACTGAGCACATCGGACCCGCCATGGCCTTAGGTCGTCATCTCTTCCCAACTGCGGTTTTCAGGCTCCAGAACCTAGACCTTATCTCCAACCACTGCCCAGGGTTGAAAATGATGCAGAAATCAGAACTCTTTCCCCATGGCAAGAAACCTTGTGGTTGGCATGTTGTCCAACGTTCAGTGTAGTTGAAACAAGCGTGGCCCATGAGGCCCAGCCCATGCTTGCGGGCCACATTGGTCACAAACACACATTGTGACCCTCAGCCTGAGCCCAGTCCTCAGGTAAGGCCTCTCAGGGCCTATATGAAGAGACAGCATATTGGGCTTTCCATTCCCCTAGGCCCCAATTTTTAACCATAGTTCGGGTTGTCCCTTCACTCTTCCCCAGAGCTCTGCTTTGGAATTCCTCTTTTGGTGGGACACCTGAGGTAACAAACCTGAAAGGAGTCCTCCCATCCCACAGATTGACGAAAAACAATTGGGATCGGGCCAAAACACAGAGAGGAAGATTCGTCCATGGCCCATGAGACCTCCCCAACATTCCACGGCCATCGCTGAAACAAAATCTAGAGACAAAAGCCTGAGCAAGCGCCTCAGACTCGCTCATTCTTCATATCCTGAAGAGTTCTTCTCATGGTTTGTAGATCGGGCGTGCCATACCTACGTCCCCAAACTTAAGCTGAGTTTGTGTTTTCAGTCTTCTGTCCTCAAAGTCCTGGGCCACACTCCCTCCAGGCTGGGGCCCCTGGAGCCACACATTAGGACTGCCCCCACCCAATCCATGGGAATTCTTCTCATTCCATTGTCAAAAATCGTACAAATTAGGAGAACCCTCCAAAGTCCCTGAGGCCATCCCAATAGTGTAGGTCGCCCGGGACAAAAAAGGGCGGTTGATACCGGCTGAGCATCTACCTCCACTCATCTACCTCCACTCATACCAAGAAGATTGAACCAGACAGGACCCGAGGCCATTATCGGATCCATTGCTTTGGTTTACAGGCATGTCTCCTCAAAAGCCTGGATTCCAATACCAGCAGAGGGGATTTCCTGAGGCACCCATCAGAACAAATCTCGTCTCCACAAGGAAACTTGTGCATGGGAGCTATGCCAAAGCTTAGGAGAATACTTCAGGGTCCCGGTGCCACCTCCCCATTCCAAGGCCCTCATGGACACAAACACACGTTAGGACCCATCCTCTGGAAAGTGCATTTCAACTCATCCACCCTGGTTGCTCCCGCAGATCCATTAGATCTAAACTGACTTGTTGCTAGGAGACAATTGGAAGGCGAGGCGGACTTCCCAGGCATCCATCCTGGAACGGTGCTCTGGAGTCATTCCATATGGGATGTCCTGGAGCTGTCCAACAGGTCTCAATTGTCCCGCAGAAGGAATCCTTGAAGGGGGCATCCCACATCTCCCAACGTGGAAAACCTCCATGGCCTCGAGATTCCGCTCCCTTCATGAAGGGGCCGTCATGCACAGAAACTCCAACCTGAGCCAACGTCAGATCCTCGCCCTGACTTCAGATGCATGAGATATTGGTTCAGATCTGCAGGGGGTACCTGCCGTGCCCTCACCCTGAATCCGAAGTATAGCTTGTGTTCTCAGACTTCCGTCCTCACTCTCCTGTCCCCGAAGCCCTCATGTTTGGCAATTCCGGACCGACAATGAAGCACTCTGCCTGCCCTCTAGAAAAAATATATTGCCTAATGAGCTGCCCAGGCAGCTTAAATGAAGATAAACCTACACGGCACTCGAATGTACCCAAATTATATAGTCTAACCTGGGCACTAATGCACTGTCTGACACAACCTGAGCCCGGACCTGCTGACCAACACCCAGACAGCTGACCGCACGCTGAGCACATCAGACCCGCCATGGCCTTAGGTCATCATCTCTTCCCTACCTCAGTTTTCAGGCTTCAGAACCTAGACGTTATCTCCAATCACTGCCCACGGGTGACTGTGATGCAGAAATCAGAACTCTTCCTGACCCATGGCAAGAAACCTTGTGGTTGGCATGTTGTCCAACGTTCAGTGTAGGAGAAACCAGCTTTCACCCTGAGGTCCCGCCCATTCTTGAGTGCGATGAGTGCATAAACACGCATTGTGACCTCAGCGTGAGTCCTGTCCTCTAGTAAGTCCTCTCAGTGGCTGGACCATTAGATGTCATAATGGGCTTGACATGTCCCTAGTCCCCAATTTTTAACCAGATTTCTGGTTGTCCAGTCGCCCCACCCCAGGGCTCTACTCTGGAATCCCTCATTTGGTGGGACATCTGAGGTTGAAAAACAAAATAAAACAAATCGACAACAACAACAAAAAAACGGACTTCTTCCATCCCCAGAATGACCGCAAACTCTTTGGACGGGACCGAACCCCCAGAGAGTAAGACTCGTCCATTTCCCATGAAGTCACCCGGCAATTACACGACCATGAGTGACACGATATCCAGAGACAAAAACTTGAGCAAGAGCCACACAATCGCCCTTTTTTCATATCCCGAAGTGTTCTCCTCATGGTCTGTAGATCAGTCCTGCCATACCTATGACCCAAAACATAAGCCGAGTTTGTGTTTTCAGACAACTGTCCAAACAGCTCTGGCCTACACATCCTACAGGCTCAGGGCCCTGGAGCCAAACCTGAGGACTGTACTTGCCCTCTCCACGGGAATTGTATGTGCCCATTCCAATGGCCACGACCCTACTAATAGGATAACCTCCAAAGTCCCTGAGGCCATCCCAAGAGTTGTGGCTTCCCAGGACAAACAGGGGCAATCTGAGCCCATCTGAGCACCTACCTGCACTCA
The DNA here is from genome assembly GCF_964662115.1 of Mustela nivalis. Classification (NCBI taxonomy): domain Eukaryota; kingdom Metazoa; phylum Chordata; class Mammalia; order Carnivora; family Mustelidae; genus Mustela; species Mustela nivalis. Next base: position 40,315 of record NW_028134244.1, on the reverse strand, counting down.
GACCCGTAGACTGATGTCCCCAGAGGTAAAAAGGAACGAACAGGCCCCTAGGCACTAATCGGATCCATTGCTTTGGTTTCCAGGCATCTCTCCTCAGAGGCCTGGATTTCAATACCAGCATATGGCTGTTTCTTGACTCACCCATCAGAACAAATCTCATCTACACATGGGAAACATGCACGTTGGAGCCTTGTCAAAGCCTCTGTTTAGGAGAACCCTTCAGGGACCCAGGGCCACCGATTCATTCCAAGGTCTCCATAGACACAAAAACGTATTAGGACACATCCACAGGAGAGTCCATTTCAACTCAGCCTCCTCGGTTGCCCCCCACATCCAGCAGATCTAACCTGTCTTGTTGCTTGGAGACCATTGGAATGCGAGGTGGGCTACCCAGCTATCCATCCTTAGAACCCTGCTCGGAATCGTTGGCCTGGAGCCAACCAACAGGTCTCAATTGTCCTGCAGAAGAATCTTTGCAGTTTGGAGCTTCTCACAACTCCCATCGTGGGAAAACCCCCATGTCCTCGTGATCCAACCCCCTTCAAGAAAGGGCCATCAGGGCAGAAAGTCCAACCTGAGCGATCGTCTGATCCTTGCCCTGACTTCAGATGCACGAGATCTCTATTGAGGTCTGTAGATTGTGCCTGCCATATCCTCACCCAGAAACCTAGGCCTAGCTTGGGTTCTCAGACTCCGTCCTCAGACTACTGGCCCACAAGCCCTCCAGTTGGGCAATCCAGAACTACAATGCCGCACTCTGCCTGTCCTACAGAAGTAAAACATTGCCCTCAGGGCTACCCCGAAACCCCAAATGAGGATCAACCTGCACACCATTCGGCTGTACCCCAAACATATAGGCTGACCTGGGCACTATTTCCCCTTCTGACCCAGCCTGAGCCTGGACCTCCTGGTCCCACCCAGACAGCTGGCCGCACACTGAGCACATCGGACCCGCCATGGCCTTAGGTCGTCATCTCTTCCCAACTGCGGTTTTCAGGCTCCAGAACCTAGACCTTATCTCCAACCACTGCCCAGGGTTGAAAATGATGCAGAAATCAGAACTCTTTCCCCATGGCAAGAAACCTTGTGGTTGGCATGTTGTCCAACGTTCAGTGTAGTTGAAACAAGCGTGGCCCATGAGGCCCAGCCCATGCTTGCAGGCCACATTGGTCACAAACACACATTGTGACCCTCAGCCTGAGCCCAGTCCTCAGGTAAGGCCTCTCAGGGCCTATATGAAGAGACAGCATATTGGGCTTGCCATGCCCCTAGGCCCCAATTTTTAACCATAGTTCGGGTTGTCCCTTCACTCTTCCCCAGGGCTCTGCTTTGGAATTCCTCTTTTGGTGGGACACCTGAGGTAACAAACCTGAAAGGAGTCCTCCCATCCCACAGATTGACGAAAAACAATTGGGATCGGGCCAAAACACAGAGAGGAAGATTCGTCCATGGCCCATGAGACCTCCCCAACATTCCACGGCCATCGCTGAAACAAAATCTAGAGACAAAAGCCTGAGCTAGCGCCTCAGACTCGCTCATTCTTCATATCCTGAAGAGTTCTTCTCATGGTTTGTAGATCGGGCGTGCCATACCTACGTCCCCAAACTTAAGCTGAGTTTGTGTTTTCAGTCTTCTGTCCTCAAAGTCCTGGGACACACTCCCTCCAGGCTGGGGCCCCTGGAGCCACACATTAGGACTGCCCCCACCCAATCCATGGGAATTCTGCCCATTCCATTGTCAAAAATCGTACAAATTAGGAGAACCCTCCAAAGTCCCTGAGGCCATCCCAATAGTGTAGGTCGCCCGGGACAAAAAAGGGCAGTTGATACCGGCTGAGCATCTACCTCCACTCATCTACCTCCACTCATACCAAGAAGATTGAACCAGACAGGACCCGAGGCCATTATCAGATCCATTGCTTTGGTTTACAGGCATGTCTCCTCAAAAGCCTGGATTCCAATACCAGCAGAGGGGATTTCCTGAGGCACCCATCAGAACAAATCTCGTCTCCACAAGGAAACTTGTGCATGGGAGCTTGCGAAAGCTTAGGAGAATACTTCAGGGTCCCGGTGCCACCTCCCCATTCCAAGGCCCTCATCGACACAAACACACGTTAGGAACCATCCTCTGGAAAGTGCATTTCAACTCAGCCACCCTGGTTGCTCCCGCAGATCCATTAGATCTAAACTGACTTGTTGCTAGGAGACAATTGGAAGGCGAGGCGGACTTCCCAGGCATCCATCCTGGAACAGTGTTCTGGAGTCATTCCATATGGTATGTCCTGGAGCTGTCAAACAGGTCTCAATTGTCCCGCAGAAGGAATCCTTGAAGGGGGCATCCCACATCTCCCAACGTGGAAAACCTCCATGGCCTCGAAATTCCGCTCACTTCATGAAGGGGCCGTCATGCACAGAAACTCCAACCTGAGCCAACGTCGGATCCTCGCCCTGACTTCAGATGCATGAGATATTGGTTCAGATCTGCAGGGGGTACCTGCCGTGCCCTCACCCTGAATCCGAAGTCTAGCTTGTGTTCTCAGACTTCCGTCCTCACTCTCCTGGCCCCGAAGCCCTCATGTTTGGCAATTCCGGACCGACAATGAAGCACTCTGCCTGCCCTCTAGAAAAAATATATTGCCTAATGAGCTGCCCAGGCAGCTTAAATGAAGATAAACCTACACGGCACTCGAATGTACCCAAATTATATTGTCTAACCTGGGCACTAATGCACTGTCTGACACAACCTGAGCCCGGACCTGCTGACCAACACACAGACAGCTGACCGCACGCTGAGCACATCAGACCCGCCATGGCCTTAGGTCATCATCTCTTCCCTACCTCAGTTTTCAGGCTTCAGAACCTAGACCTTATCTCCAATCACTGCCCACGGGTGACTGTGATGCAGAAATCAGAACTCTTCCTGACCCATGGCAAGAAACCTTGTGGTTGGCATGTTGTCCAACGTTCAGTGTAGGAGAAACCAGCATTCACCCTGAGGTCCCGCCCATTCTTGAGTGCGACGAGTGCATAAACAGGCATTGTGACCTCAGCGTGAGTCCTGTCCTCTAGTAAGTCCTCTCAGTGGCTGGACCATTAGATGTCATAAGGGGCTTGACATGTCCCTAGTCCCCAATTTTTAACCAGATTTCTGGTTGTCCAGTCGCCCCACCCCAGGGCTCTACTCTGGAATCCCTCATTTGGTGGGACATCTGAGGTTGAAAAACAAAATGAAACAAATCGACAACAACAACAAAAAAACGGACTTCTTCCATCCCCAGAATGACCGCAAACTCTTTGGACGGGACCGAACCCCCAGAGAGGAAGACTCGTCCATTTCCCATGAAGTCACCCGGCAATTTCACGATCATGAGTGACACGATATCCAGAGACAAAAACTTGAGCAAGAGCCTCACACTCGCCCTTTTTTCATATCCCGAAGTGTTCTCCTCATGGTCTGTAGATCAGTCCTGCCATACCTATGACCCAAAACATAAGCCGAGTTTGTGTTTTCAGACAACTGTCCAAACAGCTCTGGCCTACGCATCCTACAGGCTCAGGGCCCTGGAGCCAAACCTGAGGACTGTACTAGCCCTCTCAAAGGGAATTGTATGTGCCCATTCCAATGGCCACGACCCTACTAATAGGATAACCTCCAAAGTCCCTGAGGCCATCCCAAGAGTTGTGGCTTCCCAGGACAAACAGGGGCAATCTGAGCCCATCTGAGCACCTACCTGCACTCAGACCCGTAGACTGATGTCCCCAGAGGTAAAAAGGAACGAACAGGCCCCTAGGCACTAATCGGATCCATTGTTTTGGTTTCCAGGAAACTCTCCTCAGAGGCCTGGATTTCAATACCAGCATATGGCTGTTTCTTGACTCACCCATCAGAACAAATCTCATCTACACATGGGAAACATGCACGTTGGAGCTGTGTCAAAGCCTCTGTTTAGGAGAACCCTTCAGGGCCCCAGGGCCACCGCTTCATTCCAAGGTCTCCATAGACACAAAAACATATTAGGACACATCCCCAGGAGAGTCCATTTCAACTCAGCCTCCTCGGTTGCCCCCCACATCCAGCAGATCTAAATTGTCTTGTTGCTTGGAGACAATTGGAATGCGAGGTGGGCTACCCAGCCATCCATCCTTAGAACCCTGCTCAGAATCGTTGGCCTGGAGCCAACCAACAGGCCTCAATTGTCCTGCAGAAGAATCTTTGCAGTTTGGAGCTTCTCACAACTCCCATCGTGGGAAAACCCCCATGTCCTCGTGATCCAACCCCCTTCAAGAAAGGGCCATCAGGGCAGAAAGTCCAACCTGAGCGATCGTCTGATCCTTGCCCTGACTTCAGATGCACGAGATCTCTATTGAGGTCTGTAGATTGTGCCAGCCATATCCTCACCCAGAAACCTAGGCCTAGCTTGGGTTCTCAGACTCCGTTCTCAGACTACTGGCCCACAAGCACTCCAGTTGGGCAATCCAGAACTACAATGCCGCACTCTGCCTGCCCTACAGAAGTAAAACATTGCCCTCAGGGCTACCCCGAAACCCCAAATGAGGATCAACCTGCACGCCATTCGGCTGTACCCCAAACATATAAACTGACCTGGGCACTATTTCCCCTTCTGACCCAGCCTGAGCCTGGACCTCCTGGTCCCACCCAGACAGCTGGCCGCACACTGAGCACATCGGACCCGCCATGGCCTTAGGTCGTCATCTCTTCCCAACTGCGGTTTTCAGGCTCCAGAACCTAGACCTTATCTCCAACCACTGCCCAGGGTTGAAAATGATGCAGAAATCAGAACTCTTTCCCCATGGCAAGAAACCTTGTGCTTGGCATGTTGTCCAACGTTCAGTGTAGTTGAAACAAGCGTGGCCCATGAGGCCCAGCCCATGCTTGCGGGCCACATTGGTCACAAACACACATTGTGACCCTCAGCCTGAGCCCAGTCCTCAGGTAAGGCCTCTCAGGGCCTATATGAAGAGACAGCATATTGGGCTTGCCATGCCCCTAGGCCCCAATTTTTAACCATAGTTCGGGTTGTCCCTTCACTCTTCCCCAGGGCTCTGCTTTGGAATTCCTCTTTTGGTGGGACACCTGAGGTAACAAACCTGAAAGGAGTCCTCCCATCCCACAGATTGACGAAAAACAATTGGGATCGGGCCAAATCCACAGAGAGGAAGATTGTCCATGGCCGATGAGACCACCCTAACATTCCACGGCCATTGCTGAAACAAAATCCAGAGACAAAAGCCTGAGCAAGCGCCTCAGACTCGCTCATTCTTCATATCCTGAAGAGTTCTTCTCATGGTTTGTAGATCGGGCGTGCCATACCTACGTCCCCAAACTTAAGCTGAGTTTGTGTTTTCAGTCTTCTGTCCTCAAAGTCCTGGGACACACTCCCTCCAGGCTGGGGCCCCTGGAGCCACACATTAGGACTTCCCCCACCCAATCCATGCGAATTCTGCCCATTCCATTGTCAAAAATCGTACAAATTAGGAGAACACTCCAAAGTCCCTGAGGCCATCCCAATAGTGTAGGTCACCCGGGACATAAAGGGCGGTTGATACCGGCTGAGCATCTACCTCCACTCATCTACCTCCACTCATACCAAGAAGATTGAACCAGACAGGACCCGAGGCCATTATCGGATCCATTGCTTTGGTTTACAGGCATGTCTCCTCAAAAGCCTGCATTCCAATACCAGCAGAGGGGATTTCCTGAGGCACCCATCCGAACAAATCTCGTCTCCACAAGGAAACTTGTGCATGGGAGCTATGCCAAAGCTTACGAGAATACTTCAGGGTCCCGGTGCCACCTCCCCATTCCAAGGCCCTCATGGACACAAACACACGTTAGGAACCATCCTCTGGAAAGTGCATTTCAACTCAGCCACCCCGATTGCTCCCGCAGATCCATTAGATCTAAACTGTCTTGTTGCTAGGAGACAATTGGAAGGCGAGGCGGACTTCCCTGGCATCCATCCTGGAACGGTGCTCTGGAGTCATTCCATATGGGATGTCCTGGAGCTGTCCAACAGGTCTCAATTGTCCCGCAGAAGGAATCCTTGAAGGGGGCATCCCACATCTCCCAACGTGGAAAACCTCCATGGCCTCGAGATTCCGCTCCCTTCATGAAGGGGCCGTCATGCACAGAAACTCAAACTGAGCCAACGTCGGATCCTCGCCCTGACTTCAGATGCATGAGATATTGGTTCAGATCTGCAGGGGGTACCTGCCGTGCCCTCACCCTGAATCCGAAGTATAGCTTGTGTTCTCAGACTTCCGTCCTCACTCTCCTGGCCCCGAAGCCCTCATGTTTGGCAATTCCGGACCGACAATGAAGCACTCTGCCTGCCCTCTAGAAAAAATATATTGCCTAATGAGCTGCCCAGGCAGCTTAAATGAAGATAAACCTACACGGCACTCGAATGTACCCAAATTATATAGTCTAACCTGGGCACTAATGCACTGTCTGACACAACCTGAGCCCGGACCTGCTGACCAACACCCAGACAGCTGACCGCACCCTGAGCACATCAGACCCTCCATGGCCTTAGGTCATCATCTCTTCACTACCTCAATTTTCAGGCTTCAGAGCTTAGACCTTATCTCCAATCACTGCCCACGGGTGACTGTAATGCAGAAATCAGAACTCTTCCTGACCCATGGCAAGAAACCTTGTGGTTGGCATGTTGTCCAACGTTCAGTGTAGGAGAAACCAGCATTCACCCTGAGGCCCCGTCCATTCTTGAGTGCGACGAGAGCATAAACACGCATTGTGACCTCAGCGTGAGTCCTGTCCTCTAGTAAGTCCTCTCAGTGGCTGGACCATAAGATGTCATAATGGGCTTGACATGTCCCTAGTCCCCAATTTTTAACCAGATTTCTGGTTGTCCAGTCGCCCCACCCCAGGGCTCTACTCTGGAATCCCTCATTTGGTGGGACATCTGAGGTTGAAAAACAAAATGAAACAAATCGACAACAACAACAAAAAAACGGACTTCTTCCATCCCCAGAATGACCCCAAACTCTTTGGACGGGACCAAACCCCCAGAGAGTAAGACTCGTCCATTTCCCATGAAGTCACCCGGCAATTTCACGACCATGAGTGACACGATATCCAGAGACAAAAACTTGAGCAAGAGCCTCACACTCGCCCTTTTTTCATATCCCGAAGTGTTCTCCTCATGGTCTGTAGATCAGTCCTGCCATACCTATGACCCAAAACATAAGCCGAGTTTGTGTTTTCAGACAACTGTCCAAACAGCTCTGGCCTACACACCCTACAGGCTCAGGGCCCTGGAGCCAAACCTGAGGACTGTACTTGCCCTCTCCAAGGGAATTGTATGTGCCCATTCCAATGGACACAACCCTAATAATAGGATAACCTCCAAAGTCCCTGAGGCCATCCCAAGAGTTGTGGCTTCCCAGGACAAACAGGGGCAATCTGAGCCCATCTGAGCACCTACCTGCACTCAGACCCGTAGACTGATGTCCCCAGAGGTAAAAAGGAACGAACAGGCCCCTAGGCACTAATCGGATCCATTGCTTTGGTTTCCAGGCATCTCTCCTCAGAGGCCTGGATTTCAATACCAGCATATGGCTGTTTCTTGACTCACCCATCAGAACAAATCTCATCTACACATGGGAAACATGCACGTTGCAGCTGTGTCAAAGCTTCTGTTTAGGAGAACCCTTCAGGACCCCAGGGCCACCGCTTCATTCCAAGGTCTCCATAGACACAAAAACATATTAGGACACATCCAGAGGAGAGTCCATTTCAACTCAGCCTCCTCGGTTGCCCCCCACATCCAGCAGATATAACCTGTCTTGTTGCTTGGAGACCATTGGAATGCGAGGTGGTCTACCCAGCCATCCATCCTTAGAACCCTGCTCGGAATCGTTGGCCTGGAGCCAACCAACAGGTCTCAATTGTCCTGCAGAAGAATCTTTGCAGTTTGGAGCTTCTCACAACTCCCATCGTGGGAAAACCCCCATGTCCTCGTGATCCAACCCCCTTCAAGAAAGGGCCATCAGGGCAGAAAGTCCAACCTGAGTGATCGTCTGATCCTTGCCCTGACTTCAGATGCACGATATCTCTATTGAGGTCTGTAGATTGTGCCTGCCATATCCTCACCCAGAAACCTAGGCCTAGCTTGGGTTCTCAGACTCCGTCCTCAGACTACTGGCCCACAAGCCCTCCAGTTGGGCAATCCAGAACTACAATGCCGCACTCTGCCTGCCCTACAGAAGTAAAACATTGCCCTCAGGGCTACCCCGAAACCCCAAATGAGGATAAACCTGCACGCCATTCGGCTGTACCCCAAACATATAGGCTGACCTGGGCACTATTTCCCCTTCTGACCCAGCCTGAGCCTGGACCTCCTGGTCCCACCCAGACAGCTGGCCGCACACTGAGCACATCGGACCCGCCATGGCCTTAGGTCGTCATCTCTTCCCAACTGCGGTTTTCAGGCTCCAGAACCTAGACCTTATCTCCAACCACTGCCCAGGGTTGAAAATGATGCAGAAATCAGAACTCTTTCCCCATGGCAAGAAACCTTGTGCTTGGCATGTTGTCCAACGTTCAGTGTAGTTGAAACAAGCGTGGCCCATGAGGCCCAGCCCATGCTTGCGGGCCACATTGGTCACAAACACACATTGTGACCCTCAGCCTGAGCCCAGTCCTCAGGTAAGGCCTCTCAGGGCCTATATGAAAAGACAGCATATTGGGCTTGCCATGCCCCTAGGCCCCAATTTTAACCGTAGTTCGGGTTGTCCCTTCACTGTTCCCCAGGGTTCTGCTTTGGAATTCCTCTTTTGGTGGGACACCTGAGGTAACAAACGTGAAAGGAGTCCTCCCATCCCACAGATTGACGAAAAACAATTGGGACCGGGCCAAATCCACAGAGAGGAAGATTCGTCCGAGGCCAATGAGACCTCCCCAACATTCCACGGCCATCGCTGAAACAAAATCCAGAGACAAAAGCCTGAGCAAGCGCCTCAGACTTGCTCATTCTTCATATCCTGAAGAGTTCTTCTCATGGTTTGTAGATCGGGCGTGCCATACCTACGTCCCCAAACTTAAGCTGAGTTTGTGTTTTCAGTCTTCTGTCCTCAAAGTCCTGGGCCACACTCCCTCCAGGCTGGGGCCCCTGGAGCCACACATTAGGACTGCCCCCACCCAATCCATGGGAATTCTGCCCATTCCATTGTCAAAAATCGTACAAATTAGGAGAACCCTCCAAAGTCCCTGAGGCCATCCCAATAGTGTAGGTCACCCGGGACCTAAAAAGCGGTTGATACCGGCTGAGCATCTACCTCCACTCATCTACCTCCACTCATACCAAGAAGATTGAACCAGACAGGACCCGAGGCCATTATCGGATCCATTGCTTTGGTTTACAGGCATGTCTCCTCAAAAGCCTGGATTCCAATACCAGCAGAGGGGATTTCCTGAGGCACCCATCAGAACAAATCTCGTCTCCACAAGAAAACTTGTGCTTGGGAGCTATGCCAAAGCTTAGGAGAATTCTTCAGGGTCCCGGTGCCACCTCCCCATTCCAAGGCCCTCATGGACACAAACACACGTTAGGAACCATCCTCTGGAAAGTGCATTTCAACTCAGCCACCCCGGTTGCTCCCGCAGATCCATTAGATCTAAACTGTCTTGTTGCTAGGAGACAATTGGAAGGCGAGGCGGACTTCCCAGGCATCCATCCTGGAACAGTGCTCTGGAGTCATTCCATATGGGATGTCCTGGAGCTGTCCAACAGGTCTCAATTGTCCCGCAGAAGGAATCCTTGAAGGGGGCATCCCACATCTCCCAACGTGGAAAACCTCCATGGCCTCGAGATTGCGCTCCCTTCATGAAGGGGCCGTCATGCACAGAAACTCCAACCTGAGCCAACGTCGGATCCTCGCCCTGACTTCAGATGCATGAGATATTGGTTCAGATCTGCAGGGGGTACCTGCCGTGCCCTCACCCTGAATCCGAAGACTAGCTTGTGTTCTCAGACTTCCGTCCTCACTCTCCTGGCCCCGAAGCCCTCAAGTTTGGCAATTCCGGACCGACAATGAAGCACTCTGCCTGCCCTCTAGAAAAAATGTATTACCTAATGAGCTCCCCAGGCAGCTTAAATGAAGATAAACCTACACGGCACTCGAATGTACCCAAATTATATAGTCTAACCTGGGCACTAATGCACTGTCTGACACAACCTGAGCCCGGACCTGCTGACCAACACCCAGACAGCTGACCGCACCCTGAGCACATCAGACCCGCCATGGCCTTAGGTCATCATCTCTTCCCTACCTCAGTTTTCAGGCTTCAGAACCTAGACCTTATCTCCAATCACTGCCCACGGGTGACTGTGATGCAGAAATCAGAACTCTTCCTGACCCATGGCAAGAAACCTTGTGGTTGGCATGTTGTCCAACGTTCAGTGTAGGAGAAACCAGCATTCACCCTGAGGCCCCGCCCATTCTTGAGTGCGACGAGTGCATAAACACGCATTGTGACCTCAGCGTGAGTCCTGTCCTCTAGTAAGTCCTCTCAGTGGCTGGACCATTAGATGTCATAATGGGCTTGACATGTCCCTAGTCCCCAATTTTTAACCAGATTTCTGGTTGTCCAGTCGCCCCACCCCAGGGCTCTACTCTGGAATCCCTCATTTGGTGGGACATCTGAGGTTGAAAAACAAAATGAAACAAATCGACAACAACAACAAAAAAACGGACTACTTCCATCCCCAGAATGACCGCAAACTCTTTGGACGGGACCGAACCCCCAGAGAGTAAGACTCGTCCATTTCCCATGAAGTCACCCGGCAATTTCACGACCATGAGTGACACGATATCCAGAGACAAAAACTTGAGCAAGAGCCTCACACTCGCCCTTTTTTCATATCCTGAAGTGTTCTCCTCATGGTCTGTAGATCATTCCTGCCATACTTATGACCCAAAACATAAGTCGAGTTTGAGTTTTCAGACAACTGTCCAAACAGCTCTGGCCTACACACCCTACAGGCTCAGGGCCCTTGAGCCAAACCTGAGGACTGTACTTGCCCTCTCCAAGGGAATTGTATGTGCCCATTCCAATGGCCACGACCCTACTAATAGGATAACCTTCAAAGTCCCTGAGGCCATCCCAAGAGTTGTGGCTTCCCAGGACAAACAGGGGCAATCTGAGCCCATCTGAGCACCTACCTGCACTCAGACCCGTAGATTGATGTCCCCAGAGGTAAAAAGGAACAAACAGGCCCCTAGGCACTAATCGGATCCATGCTTTGGTTTCTAGGCATCTCTCCTCAGAGGCCTGGATTTCAATACCAGCATATATCTGTTTCTTGACTCACCCATCAGAACAAATCTCATCTACACATGGGAAACATGCACGTTGGAGCTGTGTCAAAGCCTCTGTTTAGGAGAACCCTTCAGGGCCCAGGGCCACCGCTTCATTCCAAGGTCTCCATAGACACAAAACATATTAGGACACATCCACAGGAGAGTCCATTTCAACTCAGCCTCCTCGGTTGCCCCCCACATCCAGCAGATTTAACCTGTCTTGTTGCTTGGAGACAATTGGAATGCGAGGTGCGCTACCCAGCCATCCATCCTTAGAACCCTGCTCGGAATCGTTGGCCTGGAGCCAACCAACAGGTCTCAATTGTCCTGCAGAAGAATCTTTGCAGTTTGGAGCTTCTCACAACTCCCATCGTGGGAAAACCCCCATGTCCTCGTGATCCAACCCCCTTCAAGAAAGGGCCATCAGGGCAGAAAGTCCAACCTGAGCGATCGTCTGATGCTTGCCCTGACTTCAGATGCACGAGATCTCTATTGAGGTCTGTAGATTGTGCCTGCCATATCCTCACCCAGAAACCTAGGCCTAGCTTGGGTTCTCAGACTCCGTCCTCAGACTACTGGCCCACAAGCCCTCCAGTTGGGCAATCCAGAACTACAATGCCGCACTCTGCCTGCCCTACAGAAGTAAAACATTGCCCTCAGGGCTACCCCGAAACCCCAAATGAGGATCAACCTGCACGCCATTCGGCTGTACCCCAAACATATAGGCTGACCTGGGCACTATTTCCCCTTCTGACCCAGCCTGAGCCTGGACCTCCTGGTCCCACCCAGACAGCTGGCCGCACACTGAGCACATCGGACCCGCCATGGCCTTAGGTCGTCATCTCTTCCCAACTGCGGTTTTCAGGCTCCAGAACCTAGACCTTATCTCCAACCACTGCCCAGGGTTGAAAATGATGCAGAAATCAGAACTCTTTCCCCATGGCAAGAAACCTTGTGGTTGGCATGTTGTCCAACGTTCAGTGTAGTTGAAACAAGCGAGGCCCATGAGGCCCAGCCCATGCTTGCGGGCCACATTGGTCACAAACACACATTGTGACCCTCAGCCTGAGCCCAGTCCTCAGGTAAGGCCTCTCAGGGCCTATATGAAGAGACAGCATATTGGGCTTGCCATGCCCCTAGGCCCCAATTTTTAACCGTAGTTCGGGTTGTCCCTTCACTGTTCCCCAGGGCTCTGCTTTGGAATTCCTCTTTTGGTGGGACACCTGAGGTAACAAACGTGAAAGGAGTCCTCCCATCCCACAGATTGACGAAAAACAATTGGGATCGCGCAAATCCACAGAGAGGAAGATTCGTCCATGGCCCATGAGACCTCCCCAACATTCCACGGCCATCGCTGAAACAAAATCCAGAGACAAAAGCCTGAGCAAGCGCCTCAGACTCGCTCATTCTTCATATCCTGAAGAGTTCTTCTCATGGTTTGTAGATCCGGCGTGCCATACCTACGTCCCCAAACTTAAGCTGAGTTTCTGTTTTCAGTCTTCTGTCCTCAAAGTCCTGGGCCACACTCCCTCCAGGCTGGGGCCCCTGGAGCCACACATTAGGACTGCCCCCACCCAATCCATGGGAATTCTGCCCATTCCATTGTCAAAAATCGTACAAATTAGGAGAACCTTCCAAAGTCCCTGAGGCCATCCCAATAGTGTAGGTCACCCGGGACCTAAAAAGCGGTTGATACCGGCTGAGCATCTACCTCCACTCATCTACCTCCACTCATACCAAGAAGATTGAACCAGACAGGACCCGAGGCCATTATCGGATCCATTGCTTTGGTTTACAGGCATGTCTCCTCAAAAGCCTGGATTCCAATACCAGCAGAGGGGATTTCCTGAGGCACCCATCAGAACAAATCTCGTCTCCACAAGAAAACTTGTGCATGGGAGCTATGCCAAAGCTTAGGAGAATTCTTCAGGGTCCCGCTGCCACCTCCCCATTCCAAGGCCCTCATGGACACAAACACACGTTAGGAACCATCCTCTGGAAAGTGCATTTCAACTCAGCCACCCCGGTTGCTCCCGCAGATCCATTAGATCTAAACTGTCTTGTTGCTAGGAGACAATTGGAAGGCGAGGCGGACTTCCCAGGCATCCATCCTGGAACAGTGCTCTGGAGTCATTCCATATGGGATGTCCTGGAGCTGTCCAACAGGTCTCAATTGTCCCGCAGAAGGAATCCTTGAAGGGGGCATCCCACATCTCCCAACGTGGAAAACCTCCATGGCCTCGAGATTGCGCTCCCTTCATGAAGGGGCCGTCATGCACAGAAACTCCAACCTGAGCCAACGTCGGATCCTCGCCCTGACTTCAGATGCATGAGATATTGGTTCAGATCTGCAGGGGGTACCTGCCGTGCCCTCACCCTGAATCCGAAGACTAGCTTGTGTTCTCAGACTTCCGTCCTCACTCTCCTGGCCCCGAAGCCCTCAAGTTTGGCAATTCCGGACCGACAATGAAGCACTCTGCCTGCCCTCTAGAAAAAATGTATTACCTAATGAGCTCCCCAGGCAGCTTAAATGAAGATAAACCTACACGGCACTCGAATGTACCCAAATTATATAGTCTAACCTGGGCACTAATGCACTGTCTGACACAACCTGAGCCCGGACCTGCTGACCAACACCCAGACAGCTGACCGCACCCTGAGCACATCAGACCCGCCATGGCCTTAGGTCATCATCTCTTCCCTACCTCAGTTTTCAGGCTTCAGAACCTAGACCTTATCTCCAATCACTGCCCACGGGTGACTGTGATGCAGAAATCAGAACTCTTCCTGACCCATGGCAAGAAACCTTGTGGTTGGCATGTTGTCCAACGTTCAGTGTAGGAGAAACCAGCATTCACCCTGAGGCCCCGTCCATTCTTGAGTGCGACGAGAGCATAAACACGCATTGTGACCTCAGCGTGAGTCCTGTCCTCTAGTAAGTCCTCTCAGTGGCTGGACCATAAGATGTCATAATGGGCTTGACATGTCCCTAGTCCCCAATTTTTAACCAGATTTCTGGTTGTCCAGTCGCCCCACCCCAGGGCTCTACTCTGGAATCCCTCATTTGGTGGGACATCTGAGGTTGAAAAACAAAATGAAACAAATCGACAACAACAACAAAAAAACGGACTTCTTCCATCCCCAGAATGACCCCAAACTCTATGGACGGGACCGAACCCCCAGAGAGTAAGACTCGTCCATTTCCCATGAAGTCACCCGGCAATTTCACGACCATGAGTAACACGATATCCAGAGACAAAAACTTGAGCAAGAGCCTCACACTCGCCCTTTTTTCATATCCCGAAGTGTTCTCCTCATGGTCTGTAGATCAGTCCTGCCATACCTATGACCCAAAACATAAGCCGAGTTTGTGTTTTCAGACAACTGTCCAAACAGCTCTGGCCTACACACCCTACAGGCTCAGGGCCCTGGAGCCAAACCTGAGGACTGTACTTGCCCTCTCCAAGGGAATTGTATGTGCCCATTCCAATGGACACAACCCTACTAATAGGATAACCTCCAAAGTCCCTGAGGCCATCCCAATAGTTGTGGCTTCCCAGGACAAACAGGGGCAATCTGAGCCCATCTGAGCACCTACCTGCACTCAGACCCGTAGACTGATGTCCCCAGAGGTAAAAAGGAACGAACAGGCCCCTAGGCACTAATCGGATCCATTGCTTTGGTTTCCAGGCATCTCTCCTCAGAGGCCTGGATTTCAATACCAGCATATGGCTGTTTCTTGACTCACCCATCAGAACAAATCTCATCTACACATGGGAAACATGCACGTTGCAGCTGTGTCAAAGCTTCTGTTTAGGAGAACCCTTCAGGACCCCAGGGCCACCGCTTCATTCCAAGGTCTCCATAGACACAAAAACATATTAGGACACATCCAGAGGAGAGTCCATTTCAACTCAGCCTCCTCGGTTGCCCCCCACATCCAGCAGATATAACCTGTCTTGTTTCTTGGAGACCATTGGAATGCGAGGTGGTCTACCCAGCCATCCATCCTTAGAACCCTGCTCGGAATCGTTGGCCTGGAGCCAACCAACAGGTCTCAATTGTCCTGCAGAAGAATCTTTGCAGTTTGGAGCTTCTCACAACTCCCATCGTGGGAAAACCCCCATGTCCTCGTGATCCAACCCCCTTCAAGAAAGGGCCATCAGGGCAGAAAGTCCAACCTGAGTGATCGTCTGATCCTTGCCCTGACTTCAGATGCACGATATCTCTATTGAGGTCTGTAGATTGTGCCTGCCATATCCTCACCCAGAAACCTAGGCCTAGCTTGGGTTCTCAGACTCCGTCCTCAGACTACTGGCCCACAAGCCCTCCAGTTGGGCAATCCAGAACTACAATGCCGCACTCTGCCTGCCCTACAGAAGTAAAACATTGCCCTCAGGGCTACCCCGAAACCCCAAATGAGGATCAACCTGCACGCCATTCGGCTGTACCCCAAACATATAGGCTGACCTGGGCACTATTTCCCCTTCTGACCCAGCCTGAGCCTGGACCTCCTGGTCCCACCCAGACAGCTGGCCGCACACTGAGCACATCGGACCCGCCATGGCCTTAGGTCGTCATCTCTTCCCAACTGCGGTTTTCAGGCTCCAGATCCTAGACCTTATCTCCAACCACTGCCCAGGGTTGAAAATGATGCAGAAATCAGAACTCTTTCCCCATGGCAAGAAACCTTGTGCTTGGCATGTTGTCCAACGTTCAGTGTAGTTGAAACAAGCGTGGCCCATGAGGCCCAGCCCATGCTTGCGGGCCACATTGGTCACAAACACACATTGTGACCCTCAGCCTGAGCCCAGTCCTCAGGTAAGGCCTCTCAGGGCCTATATGAAAAGACAGCATATTGGGCTTGCCATGCCCCTAGGCCCCAATTTTAACCGTAGTTCGGGTTGTCCCTTCACTGTTCCCCAGGGCTCTGCTTTGGAATTCCTCTTTTGGTGGGACACCTGAGGTAACAAGCGTGAAAGGAGTCCTCCCATCCCACAGATTGACGAAAAACAATTGGGATCGGGCCAAATCCACAGAGAGGAAGATTCGTCCTAGGCCAATGAGACCTCCCCAACATTCCACGGCCATCGCTGAAACAAAATCCAGAGACAAAAGCCTGAGCAAGCGCCTCAGACTTGCTCATTCTTCATATCCTGAAGAGTTCTTCTCATGGTTTGTAGATCGGGCGTGCCATACCTACGTCCCCAAACTTAAGCTGAGTTTGTGTTTTCAGTCTTCTGTCCTCAAAGTCCTGGGCCACACTCCCTCCAGGCTGGGGCCCCTGGAGCCACACATTAGGACTGCCCCCACCCAATCCATGGGAATTCTGCCCATTCCATTGTCAAAAATCGTACAAATTAGGAGAACCCTCCAAAGTCCCTGAGGCCATCCCAATAGTGTAGGTCACCCGGGACCTAAAAAGCGGTTGATACCGGCTGAGCATCTACCTCCACTCATCTACCTCCACTCATACCAAGAAGATTGAACCAGACAGGACCCTAGGCCATTATCGGATCCATTGCTTTGGTTTACAGGCATGTCTCCTCAAAAGCCTGGATTCCAATACCAGCAGAGGGGATTTCCTGAGGCACCCATCAGAACAAATCTCGTCTCCACAAGAAAACTTGTGCTTGGGAGCTATGCCAAAGCTTAGGAGAATTCTTCAGGGTCCCGGTGCCACCTCCCCATTCCAAGGCCCTCATGGACACAAACACACGTTAGGAACCATCCTCTGGAAAGTGCATTTCAACTCAGCCTCCCCGGTTGCTCCCGCAGATCCATTAGATCTAAACTGTCTTGTTGCTAGGAGACAATTGGAAGGCGAGGCGGACTTCCCAGGCATCCATCCTGGAACAGTGCTCTGGAGTCATTCCATATGGGATGTCCTGGAGCTGTCCAACAGGTCTCAATTGTCCCGCAGAAGGAATCCTTGAAGGGGGCATCCCACATCTCCCAACGTGGAAAACCTCCATGGCCTCGAGATTGCGCTCCCTTCATGAAGGGGCCGTCATGCACAGAAACTCCAACCTGAGCCAACGTCGGATCCTCGCCCTGACTTCAGATGCATGAGATATTGGTTCAGATCTGCAGGGGGTACCTGCCGTGCCCTCACCCTGAATCCGAAGACTAGCTTGTGTTCTCAGACTTCCGTCCTCACTCTCCTGGCCCCGAAGCCCTCAAGTTTGGCAATTCCGGACCGACAATGAAGCACTCTGCCTGCCCTCTAGAAAAAATGTATTACCTAATGAGCTCCCCAGGCAGCTTAAATGAAGATAAACCTACACGGCACTCGAATGTACCCAAATTATATAGTCTAACCTGGGCACTAATGCACTGTCTGACACAACCTGAGCCCGGACCTGCTGACCAACACCCAGACAGCTGACCGCACCCTGAGCACATCAGACCCGCCATGGCCTTAGGTCATCATCTCTTCCCTACCTCAGTTTTCAGGCTTCAGAACCTAGACCTTATCTCCAATCACTGCCCACGGGTGACTGTGATGCAGAAATCAGAACTCTTCCTGACCCATGGCAAGAAACCTTGTGGTTGGCATGTTGTCCAACGTTCAGTGTAGGAGAAACCAGCATTCACCCTGAGGCCCCGCCCATTCTTGAGTGCGACGAGTGCATAAACACGCATTGTGACCTCAGCGTGAGTCCTGTCCTCTAGTAAGTCCTCTCAGTGGCTGGACCATTAGATGTCATAATGGGCTTGACATGTCCCTAGTCCCCAATTTTTAACCAGATTTCTGGTTGTCCAGTCGCCCCACCCCAGGGCTCTACTCTGGAATCCCTCATTTGGTGGGACATCTGAGGTTGAAAAACAAAATGAAACAAATCGACAACAACAACAAAAAAACGGACTTCTTCCATCCCCAGAATGACCGCAAACTCTTTGGACGGGACCGAACCCCCAGAGAGTAAGACTCGTCCATTTCCCATGAAGTCACCCGGCAATTTCACGACCATGAGTGACACGATATCCAGAGACAAAAACTTGAGCAAGAGCCTCACACTCGCCCTTTTTTCATATCCTGAAGTGTTCTCCTCATGGTCTGTAGATCAGTCCTGCCATACTTATGACCCAAAACATAAGCCGAGTTTGAGTTTTCAGACAACTGTCCAAACAGCTCTGGCCTACACACCCTACAGGCTCAGGGCCCTTGAGCCAAACCTGAGGACTGTACTTGCCCTCTCCAAGGGAATTGTATGTGCCCATTCCAATGGCCACGACCCTACTAATAGGATAACCTTCAAAGTCCCTGAGGCCATCCCAAGAGTTGTGGCTTCCCAGGACAAACAGGGGCAATCTGAGCCCATCTGAGCACCTACCTGCACTCAGACCCGTAGATTGATGTCCCCAGAGGTAAAAAGGAACAAACAGGCCCCTAGGCACTAATCGGATCCATTGCTTTGGTTTCTAGGCATCTCTCCTCAGAGGCCTGGATTTCAATACCAGCATATATCTGTTTCTTGACTCACCCATCAGAACAAATCTCATCTACACATGGGAAACATGCACGTTGGAGCTGTGTCAAAGCCTCTGTTTAGGAGAACCCTTCAGGGCCCAGGGCCACCGCTTCATTCCAAGGTCTCCATAGACACAAAACATATTAGGACACATCCACAGGAGAGTCCATTTCAACTCAGCCTCCTCGGTTGCCCCCCACATCCAGCAGATATAACCTGTCTTGTTGCTTGGAGACCATTGGAATGCGAGGTGGTCTACCCAGCCATCCATCCTTAGAACCCTGCTCGGAATCGTTGGCCTGGAGCCAACCAAGAGGTCTCAATTGTCCTGCAGAAGAATCTTTGCAGTTTGGAGCTTCTCACAACTCCCATCGTGGGAAAACCCCCATGTCCTCGTGATCCAACCCCCTTCAAGAAAGGGCCATCAGGGCAGAAAGTCCAACCTGAGTGATCGTCTGATCCTTGCCCTGACTTCAGATGCACGATATCTCTATTGAGGTCTGTAGATTGTGCCTGCCATATCCTCACCCAGAAACCTAGGCCTAGCTTGGGTTCTCAGACTCCGTCCTCAGACTACTGGCCCACAAGCCCTCCAGTTGGGCAATCCAGAACTACAATGCCGCACTCTGCCTGCCCTACAGAAGTAAAACATTGCCCTCAGGGCTACCCCGAAACCCCAAATGAGGATCAACCTGCACGCCATTCGGCTGTACCCCAAACATATAGGCTGACCTGGGCACTATTTCCCCTTCTGACCCAGCCTGAGCCTGGACCTCCTGGTCCCACCCAGACAGCTGGCCGCACACTGAGCACATCGGACCCGCCATGGCCTTAGGTCGTCATCTCTTCCCAACTGCGGTTTTCAGGCTCCAGATCCTAGACCTTATCTCCAACCACTGCCCAGGGTTGAAAATGATGCATAAATCAGAACTCTTTCCCCATGGCAAGAAACCTTGTGCTTGGCATGTTGTCCAACGTTCAGTGTAGTTGAAACAAGCGTGGCCCATGAGGCCCAGCCCATGCTTGCGGGCCACATTGGTCACAAACACACATTGTGACCCTCAGCCTGAGCCCAGTCCTCAGGTAAGGCCTCTCAGGGCCTATATGAAAAGACAGCATATTGGGCTTGCCATGCCCCTAGGCCCCAATTTTAACCGTAGTTCGGGTTGTCCCTTCACTGTTCCCCAGGGCTCTGCTTTGGAATTCCTCTTTTGGTGGGACACCTGAGGTAACAAGCGTGAAAGGAGTCCTCCCATCCCACAGATTGACGAAAAACAATTGGGATCGGGCCAAATCCACAGAGAGGAAGATTCGTCCTAGGCCAATGAGACCTCCCCAACATTCCACGGCCATCGCTGAAACAAAATCCAGAGACAAAAGCCTGAGCAAGCGCCTCAGACTTGCTCATTCTTCATATCCTGAAGAGTTCTTCTCATGGTTTGTAGATCGGGCGTGCCATACCTACGTCCCCAAACTTAAGCTGAGTTTGTGTTTTCAGTCTTCTGTCCTCAAAGTCCTGGGCCACACTCCCTCCAGGCTGGGGCCCCTGGAGCCACACATTAGGACTGCCCCCACCCAATCCATGGGAATTCTGCCCATTCCATTGTCAAAAATCGTACAAATTAGGAGAACCCTCTAAAGTCCCTGAGGCCATCCCAATAGTGTAGGTCACCCGGGACCTAAAAAGCGGTTGATACCGGCTGAGCATCTACCTCCACTCATCTACCTCCACTCATACCAAGAAGATTGAACCAGACAGGACCCTAGGCCATTATCGGATCCATTGCTTTGGTTTACAGGCATGTCTCCTCAAAAGCCTGGATTCCAATACCAGCAGAGGGGATTTCCTGAGGCACCCATCAGAACAAATCTCGTCTCCACAAGAAAACTTGTGCTTGGGAGCTATGCCAAAGCTTAGGAGAATTCTTCAGGGTCCCGGTGCCACCTCCCCATTCCAAGGCCCTCATGGACACAAACACACGTTAGGAACCATCCTCTGGAAAGTGCATTTCAACTCAGCCTCCCCGGTTGCTCCCGCAGATCCATTAGATCTAAACTGTCTTGTTGCTAGGAGACAATTGGAAGGCGAGGCGGACTTCCCAGGCATCCATCCTGGAACAGTGCTCTGGAGTCATTCCATATGGGATGTCCTGGAGCTGTCCAACAGGTCTCAATTGTCCCGCAGAAGGAATCCTTGAAGGGGGCATCCCACATCTCCCAACGTGGAAAACCTCCATGGCCTCGAGATTGCGCTCCCTTCATGAAGGGGCCGTCATGCACAGAAACTCCAACCTGAGCCAACGTCGGATCCTCGCCCTGACTTCAGATGCATGAGATATTGGTTCAGATCTGCAGGGGGTACCTGCCGTGCCCTCACCCTGAATCCGAAGACTAGCTTGTGTTCTCAGACTTCCGTCCTCACTCTCCTGGCCCCGAAGCCCTCAAGTTTGGCAATTCCGGACCGACAATGAAGCACTCTGCCTGCCCTCTAGAAAAAATGTATTACCTAATGAGCTCCCCAGGCAGCTTAAATGAAGATAAACCTACACGGCACTCGAATGTACCCAAATTATATAGTCTAACCTGGGCACTAATGCACTGTCTGACACAACCTGAGCCCGGACCTGCTGACCAACACCCAGACAGCTGACCGCACCCTGAGCACATCAGACCCGCCATGGCCTTAGGTCATCATCTCTTCCCTACCTCAGTTTTCAGGCTTCAGAACCTAGACCTTATCTCCAATCACTGCCCACGGGTGACTGTGATGCAGAAATCAGAACTCTTCCTGACCCATGGCAAGAAACCTTGTGGTTGGCATGTTGTCCAACGTTCAGTGTAGGAGAAACCAGCATTCACCCTGAGGCCCCGCCCATTCTTGAGTGCGACGAGTGCATAAACACGCATTGTGACCTCAGTGTGAGTCCTGTCCTCTAGTAAGTCCTCTCAGTGGCTGGACCATTAGATGTCATAATGGGCTTGACATGTCCCTAGTCCCCAATTTTTAACCAGATTTCTGGTTGTCCAGTCGCCCCACCCCAGGGCTCTACTCTGGAATCCCTCATTTGGTGGGACATCTGAGGTTGAAAAACAAAATGAAACAAATCGACAACAACAACAAAAAAACGGACTTCTTCCATCCCCAGAATGACCGCAAACTCTTTGGACGGGAACGAACCCCCAGAGAGTAAGACTCGTCCATTTCCCATGAAGTCACCCGGCAATTTCACGACCATGAGTGACACGATATCCAGAGACAAAAACTTGAGCAAGAGCCTCACACTCGCCCTTTTTTCATATCCTGAAGTGTTCTCCTCATGGTCTGTAGATCAGTCCTGCCATACTTATGACCCAAAACATAAGCCGAGTTTGAGTTTTCAGACAACTGTCCAAACAGCTCTGGCCTACACACCCTACAGGCTCAGGGCCCTTGAGCCAAACCTGAGGACTGTACTTGCCCTCTCCAAGGGAATTGTATGTGCCCATTCCAATGGCCACGACCCTACTAATAGGATAACCTTCAAAGTCCCTGAGGCCATCCCAAGAGTTGTGGCTTCCCAGGACAAACAGGGGCAATCTGAGCCCATCTGAGCACCTACCTGCACTCAGACCCGTAGATTGATGTCCCCAGAGGTAAAAAGGAACAAACAGGCCCCTAGGCACTAATCGGATCCATTGCTTTGGTTTCTAGGCATCTCTCCTCAGAGGCCTGGATTTCAATACCAGCATATATCTGTTTCTTGACTCACCCATCAGAACAAATCTCATCTACACATGGGAAACATGCACGTTGGAGCTGTGTCAAAGCCTCTGTTTAGGAGAACCCTTCAGGGCCCAGGGCCACCGCTTCATTCCAAGGTCTCCATAGACACAAAACATATTAGGACACATCCACAGGAGAGTCCATTTCAACTCAGCCTCCTCGGTTGCCCCCCACATCCAGCAGATCTAACCTGTCTTGTTGCTTGGAGACAATTGGAATGCGAGGTGCGCTACCCAGCCATCCATCCTTAGAACCCTGCTCGGAATCGTTGGCCTGGAGCCAACCAACAGGTCTCAATTGTCCTGCAGAAGAATCTTTGCAGTTTGGAGCTTCTCACAACTCCCATCGTGGGAAAACCCCCATGTCCTCGTGATCCAACCCCCTTCAAGAAAGGGCCATCAGGGCAGAAAGTCCAACCTGAGCGATCGTCTGATGCTTGCCCTGACTTCAGATGCACGAGATCTCTATTGAGGTCTGTAGATTGTGCCTGCCATATCCTCACCCAGAAACCTAGGCCTAGCTTGGGTTCTCAGACTCCGTCCTCAGACTACTGGCCCACAAGCCCTCCAGTTGGGCAATCCAGAACTACAATGCCGCACTCTGCCTGCCCTACAGAAGTAAAACATTGCCCTCAGGGCTACCCCGAAACCCCAAATGAGGATCAACCTGCACGCCATTCGGCTGTACCCCAAACATATAGGCTGACCTGGGCACTATTTCCCCTTCTGACCCAGCCTGAGCCTGGACCTCCTGGTCCCACCCAGACAGCTGGCCGCACACTGAGCACATCGGACCCGCCATGGCCTTAGGTCGTCATCTCTTCCCAACTGCGGTTTTCAGGCTCCAGAACCTAGACCTTATCTCCAACCACTGCCCAGGGTTGAAAATGATGCAGAAATCAGAACTCTTTCCCCATGGCAAGAAACCTTGTGGTTGGCATGTTGTCCAACGTTCAGTGTAGTTGAAACAAGCGAGGCCCATGAGGCCCAGCCCATGCTTGCGGGCCACATTGGTCACAAACACACATTGTGACCCTCAGCCTGAGCCCAGTCCTCAGGTAAGGCCTCTCAGGGCCTATATGAAGAGACAGCATATTGGGCTTGCCATGCCCCTAGGCCCCAATTTTTAACCGTAGTTCGGGTTGTCCCTTCACTGTTCCCCAGGGCTCTGCTTTGGAATTCCTCTTTTGGTGGGACACCTGAGGTAACAAACGTGATAGGAGTCCTCCCATCCCACAGATTGACGAAAAACAATTGGGATCGCGCAAATCCACAGAGAGGAAGATTCGTCCATGGCCCATGAGACCTCCCCAACATTCCACGGCCATCGCTGAAACAAAATCCAGAGACAAAAGCCTGAGCAAGCGCCTCAGACTCGCTCATTCTTCATATCCTGAAGAGTTCTTCTCATGGTTTGTAGATCCGGCGTGCCATACCTACGTCCCCAAACTTAAGCTGAGTTTGTGTTTTCAGTCTTCTGTCCTCAAAGTCCTGGGCCACACTCCCTCCAGGCTGGGGCCCCTGGAGCCACACATTAGGACTGCCCCCACCCAATCCATGGGAATTCTGCCCATTCCATTGTCAAAAATCGTACAAATTAGGAGAACCCTCCAAAGTCCCTGAGGCCATCCCAATAGTGTAGGTCACCCGGGACCTAAAAAGCGGTTGATACCGGCTGAGCATCTACCTCCACTCATCTACCTCCACTCATACCAAGAAGATTGAACCAGACAGGACCCGAGGCCATTATCGGATCCATTGCTTTGGTTTACAGGCATGTCTCCTCAAAAGCCTGGATTCCAATACCAGCAGAGGGGATTTCCTGAGGCACCCATCAGAACAAATCTCGTCTCCACAAGAAAACTTGTGCATGGGAGCTATGCCAAAGCTTAGGAGAATTCTTCAGGGTCCCGCTGCCACCTCCCCATTCCAAGGCCCTCATGGACACAAACACACGTTAGGAACCATCCTCTGGAAAGTGCATTTCAACTCAGCCACCCCGGTTGCTCCCGCAGAGCCATTAGATCTAAACTGTCTTGTTGCTAGGAGACAATTGGAAGGCGAGGCGGACTTCCCAGGCATCCATCCTGGAACAGTGCTCTGGAGTCATTCCATATGGGATGTCCTGGAGCTGTCCAACAGGTCTCAATTGTCCCGCAGAAGGAATCCTTGAAGGGGGCATCCCACATCTCCCAACGTGGAAAACCTCCATGGCCTCGAGATTGCGCTCCCTTCATGAAGGGGCCGTCATGCACAGAAACTCCAACCTGAGCCAACGTCGGATCCTCGCCCTGACTTCAGATGCATGAGATATTGGTTCAGATCTGCAGGGGGTACCTGCCGTGCCCTCACCCTGAATCCGAAGACTAGCTTGTGTTCTCAGACTTCCGTCCTCACTCTCCTGGCCCCGAAGCCCTCAAGTTTGGCAATTCCGGACCGACAATGAAGCACTCTGCCTGCCCTCTAGAAAAAATGTATTACCTAATGAGCTCCCCAGGCAGCTTAAATGAAGATAAACCTACACGGCACTCGAATGTACCCAAATTATATAGTCTAACCTGGGCACTAATGCACTGTCTGACACAACCTGAGCCCGGACCTGCTGACCAACACCCAGACAGCTGACCGCACCCTGAGCACATCAGACCCGCCATGGCCTTAGGTCATCATCTCTTCCCTACCTCAGTTTTCAGGCTTCAGAACCTAGACCTTATCTCCAATCACTGCCCACGGGTGACTGTGATGCAGAAATCAGAACTCTTCCTGACCCATGGCAAGAAACCTTGTGGTTGGCATGTTGTCCAACGTTCAGTGTAGGAGAAACCAGCATTCACCCTGAGGCCCCGCCCATTCTTGAGTGCGACGAGTGCATAAACACGCATTGTGACCTCAGCGTGAGTCCTGTCCTCTAGTAAGTCCTCTCAGTGGCTGGACCATTAGATGTCATAATGGGCTTGACATGTCCCTAGTCCCCAATTTTTAACCAGATTTCTGGTTGTCCAGTCGCCCCACCCCAGGGCTCTACTCTGGAATCCCTCATTTGGTGGGACATCTGAGGTTGAAAAACAAAATGAAACAAATCGACAACAACAACAAAAAAACGGACTTCTTCCATCCCCAGAATGACCGCAAACTCTTTGGACGGGACCGAACCCCCAGAGAGTAAGACTCGTCCATTTCCCATGAAGTCACCCGGCAATTTCACGACCATGAGTGACACGATATCCAGAGACAAAAACTTGAGCAAGAGCCTCACACTCGCCCTTTTTTCATATCCTGAAGTGTTCTCCTCATGGTCTGTAGATCAGTCCTGCCA
The DNA here is from genome assembly GCF_964662115.1 of Mustela nivalis. Classification (NCBI taxonomy): domain Eukaryota; kingdom Metazoa; phylum Chordata; class Mammalia; order Carnivora; family Mustelidae; genus Mustela; species Mustela nivalis. Next base: position 14,417 of record NW_028134244.1, on the reverse strand, counting down.
TACTTATGACCCAAAACATAAGCCGAGTTTGAGTTTTCAGACAACTGTCCAAACAGCTCTGGCCTACACACCCTACAGGCTCAGGGCCCTTGAGCCAAACCTGAGGACTGTACTTGCCCTCTCCAAGGGAATTGTATGTGCCCATTCCAATGGCCACGACCCTACTAATAGGATAACCTTCAAAGTCCCTGAGGCCATCCCAAGAGTTGTGGCTTCCCAGGACAAACAGGGGCAATCTGAGCCCATCTGAGCACCTACCTGCACTCAGACCCGTAGATTGATGTCCCCAGAGGTAAAAAGGAACAAACAGGCCCCTAGGCACTAATCGGATCCATTGCTTTGGTTTCTAGGCATCTCTCCTCAGAGGCCTGGATTTCAATACCAGCATATATCTGTTTCTTGACTCACCCATCAGAACAAATCTCATCTACACATGGGAAACATGCACGTTGGAGCTGTGTCAAAGCCTCTGTTTAGGAGAACCCTTCAGGGCCCAGGGCCACCGCTTCATTCCAAGGTCTCCATAGACACAAAACATATTAGGACACATCCACAGGAGAGTCCATTTCAACTCAGCCTCCTCGGTTGCCCCCCACATCCAGCAGATCTAACCTGTCTTGTTGCTTGGAGACAATTGGAATGCGAGGTGCGCTACCCAGCCATCCATCCTTAGAACCCTGCTCGGAATCGTTGGCCTGGAGCCAACCAACAGGTCTCAATTGTCCTGCAGAAGAATCTTTGCAGTTTGGAGCTTCTCACAACTCCCATCGTGGGAAAACCCCCATGTCCTCGTGATCCAACCCCCTTCAAGAAAGGGCCATCAGGGCAGAAAGTCCAACCTGAGCGATCGTCTGATGCTTGCCCTGACTTCAGATGCACGAGATCTCTATTGAGGTCTGTAGATTGTGCCTGCCATATCCTCACCCAGAAACCTAGGCCTAGCTTGGGTTCTCAGACTCCGTCCTCAGACTACTGGCCCACAAGCCCTCCAGTTGGGCAATCCAGAACTACAATGCCGCACTCTGCCTGCCCTACAGAAGTAAAACATTGCCCTCAGGGCTACCCCGAAACCCCAAATGAGGATCAACCTGCACGCCATTCGGCTGTACCCCAAACATATAGGCTGACCTGGGCACTATTTCCCCTTCTGACCCAGCCTGAGCCTGGACCTCCTGGTCCCACCCAGACAGCTGGCCGCACACTGAGCACATCGGACCCGCCATGGCCTTAGGTCGTCATCTCTTCCCAACTGCGGTTTTCAGGCTCCAGAACCTAGACCTTATCTCCAACCACTGCCCAGGGTTGAAAATGATGCAGAAATCAGAACTCTTTCCCCATGGCAAGAAACCTTGTGGTTGGCATGTTGTCCAACGTTCAGTGTAGTTGAAACAAGCGAGGCCCATGAGGCCCAGCCCATGCTTGCGGGCCACATTGGTCACAAACACACATTGTGACCCTCAGCCTGAGCCCAGTCCTCAGGTAAGGCCTCTCAGGGCCTATATGAAGAGACAGCATATTGGGCTTGCCATGCCCCTAGGCCCCAATTTTTAACCGTAGTTCGGGTTGTCCCTTCACTGTTCCCCAGGGCTCTGCTTTGGAATTCCTCTTTTGGTGGGACACCTGAGGTAACAAACGTGATAGGAGTCCTCCCATCCCACAGATTGACGAAAAACAATTGGGATCGCGCAAATCCACAGAGAGGAAGATTCGTCCATGGCCCATGAGACCTCCCCAACATTCCACGGCCATCGCTGAAACAAAATCCAGAGACAAAAGCCTGAGCAAGCGCCTCAGACTCGCTCATTCTTCATATCCTGAAGAGTTCTTCTCATGGTTTGTAGATCCGGCGTGCCATACCTACGTCCCCAAACTTAAGCTGAGTTTGTGTTTTCAGTCTTCTGTCCTCAAAGTCCTGGGCCACACTCCCTCCAGGCTGGGGCCCCTGGAGCCACACATTAGGACTGCCCCCACCCAATCCATGGGAATTCTGCCCATTCCATTGTCAAAAATCGTACAAATTAGGAGAACCCTCCAAAGTCCCTGAGGCCATCCCAATAGTGTAGGTCACCCGGGACCTAAAAAGCGGTTGATACCGGCTGAGCATCTACCTCCACTCATCTACCTCCACTCATACCAAGAAGATTGAACCAGACAGGACCCGAGGCCATTATCGGATCCATTGCTTTGGTTTACAGGCATGTCTCCTCAAAAGCCTGGATTCCAATACCAGCAGAGGGGATTTCCTGAGGCACCCATCAGAACAAATCTCGTCTCCACAAGAAAACTTGTGCATGGGAGCTATGCCAAAGCTTAGGAGAATTCTTCAGGGTCCCGCTGCCACCTCCCCATTCCAAGGCCCTCATGGACACAAACACACGTTAGGAACCATCCTCTGGAAAGTGCATTTCAACTCAGCCACCCCGGTTGCTCCCGCAGATCCATTAGATCTAAACTGTCTTGTTGCTAGGAGACAATTGGAAGGCGAGGCGGACTTCCCAGGCATCCATCCTGGAACAGTGCTCTGGAGTCATTCCATATGGGATGTCCTGGAGCTGTCCAACAGGTCTCAATTGTCCCGCAGAAGGAATCCTTGAAGGGGGCATCCCACATCTCCCAACGTGGAAAACCTCCATGGCCTCGAGATTGCGCTCCCTTCATGAAGGGGCCGTCATGCACAGAAACTCCAACCTGAGCCAACGTCGGATCCTCGCCCTGACTTCAGATGCATGAGATATTGGTTCAGATCTGCAGGGGGTACCTGCCGTGCCCTCACCCTGAATCCGAAGACTAGCTTGTGTTCTCAGACTTCCGTCCTCACTCTCCTGGCCCCGAAGCCCTCAAGTTTGGCAATTCCGGACCGACAATGAAGCACTCTGCCTGCCCTCTAGAAAAAATGTATTACCTAATGAGCTCCCCAGGCAGCTTAAATGAAGATAAACCTACACGGCACTCGAATGTACCCAAATTATATAGTCTAACCTGGGCACTAATGCACTGTCTGACACAACCTGAGCCCGGACCTGCTGACCAACACCCAGACAGCTGACCGCACCCTGAGCACATCAGACCCGCCATGGCCTTAGGTCATCATCTCTTCCCTACCTCAGTTTTCAGGCTTCAGAACCTAGACCTTATCTCCAATCACTGCCCACGGGTGACTGTGATGCATAAATCAGAACTCTTCCTGACCCATGGCAAGAAACCTTGTGGTTGGCATGTTGTCCAACGTTCAGTGTAGGAGAAACCAGCATTCACCCTGAGGCCCCGCCCATTCTTGAGTGCGACGAGTGCATAAACACGCATTGTGACCTCAGCGTGAGTCCTGTCCTCTAGTAAGTCCTCTCAGTGGCTGGATCATTAGATGTCATAATGGGCTTGACATGTCCCTAGTCCCCAATTTTTAACCAGATTTCTGGTTGTCCAGTCGCCCCACCCCAGGGCTCTACTCTGGAATCCCTCATTTGGTGGGACATCTGAGGTTGAAAAACAAAATGAAACAAATCGACAACAACAACAAAAAAACGGACTTCTTCCATCCCCAGAATGACCGCAAACTCTTTGGACGGGACCGAACCCCCAGAGAGTAAGACTCGTCCATTTCCCATGAAGTCACCCGGCAATTTCACGACCATGAGTGACACGATATCCAGAGACAAAAACTTGAGCAAGAGCCTCACACTCGCCCTTTTTTCATATCCTGAAGTGTTCTCCTCATGGTCTGTAGATCAGTCCTGCCATACTTATGACCCAAAACATAAGCCGAGTTTGAGTTTTCAGACAACTGTCCAAACAGCTCTGGCCTACACACCCTACAGGCTCAGGGCCCTTGAGCCAAACCTGAGGACTGTACTTGCCCTCTCCAAGGGAATTGTATGTGCCCATTCCAATGGCCACGACCCTACTAATAGGATAACCTTCAAAGTCCCTGAGGCCATCCCAAGAGTTGTGGCTTCCCAGGACAAACAGGGGCAATCTGAGCCCATCTGAGCACCTACCTGCACTCAGACCCGTAGATTGATGTCCCCAGAGGTAAAAAGGAACAAACAGGCCCCTAGGCACTAATCGGATCCATTGCTTTGGTTTCTAGGCATCTCTCCTCAGAGGCCTGGATTTCAATACCAGCATATATCTGTTTCTTGACTCACCCATCAGAACAAATCTCATCTACACATGGGAAACATGCACGTTGGAGCTGTGTCAAAGCCTCTGTTTAGGAGAACCCTTCAGGGCCCAGGGCCACCGCTTCATTCCAAGGTCTCCATAGACACAAAACATATTAGGACACATCCACAGGAGAGTCCATTTCAACTCAGCCTCCTCGGTTGCCCCCCACATCCAGCAGATCTAACCTGTCTTGTTGCTTGGAGACAATTGGAATGCGAGGTGCGCTACCCAGCCATCCATCCTTAGAACCCTGCTCGGAATAGTTGGCCTGGAGCCAACCAACAGGTCTCAATTGTCCTGCAGAAGAATCTTTGCAGTTTGGAGCTTCTCACAACTCCCATCGTGGGAAAACCCCCATGTCCTCGTGATCCAACCCCCTTCAAGAAAGGGCCATCAGGGCAGAAAGTCCAACCTGAGCGATCGTCTGATGCTTGCCCTGACTTCAGATGCACGAGATCTCTATTGAGGTCTGTAGATTGTGCCTGCCATATCCTCACCCAGAAACCTAGGCCTAGCTTGGGTTCTCAGACTCCGTCCTCAGACTACTGGCCCACAAGCCCTCCAGTTGGGCAATCCAGAACTACAATGCCGCACTCTGCCTGCCCTACAGAAGTAAAACATTGCCCTCAGGGCTACCCCGAAACCCCAAATGAGGATCAACCTGCACGCCATTCGGCTGTACCCCAAACATATAGGCTGACCTGGGCACTATTTGCCCTTCTGACCCAGCCTGAGCCTGGACCTCCTGGTCCCACCCAGACAGCTGGCCGCACACTGAGCACATCGGACCCGCCATGGCCTTAGGTCGTCATCTCTTCCCAACTGCGGTTTTCAGGCTCCAGAACCTAGACCTTATCTCCAACCACTGCCCAGGGTTGAAAATGATGCAGAAATCAGAACTCTTTCCCCATGGCAAGAAACCTTGTGGTTGGCATGTTGTCCAACGTTCAGTGTAGTTGAAACAAGCGAGGCCCATGAGGCCCAGCCCATGCTTGCGGGCCACATTGGTCACAAACACACATTGTGACCCTCAGCCTGAGCCCAGTCCTCAGGTAAGGCCTCTCAGGGCCTATATGAAGAGACAGCATATTGGGCTTGCCATGCCCCTAGGCCCCAATTTTTAACCGTAGTTCGGGTTGTCCCTTCACTCTTCCCCAGGGCTCTGCTTTGGAATTCCTCTTTTGGTGGGACACCTGAGGTAACAAACGTGAAAGGAGTCCTCCCATCCCACAGATTGACGAAAAACAATTGGGATCGCGCAAATCCACAGAGAGGAAGATTCGTCCATGTCCCATGAGACCTCCCCAACATTCCACGGCCATCGCTGAAACAAAATCCAGAGACAAAAGCCTGAGCAAGCGCCTCAGACTCGCTCATTCTTCATATCCTGAAGAGTTCTTCTCATGGTTTGTAGATCCGGCGTGCCATACCTACGTCCCCAAACTTAAGCTGAGTTTGTGTTTTCAGTCTTCTGTCCTCAAAGTCCTGGGCCACACTCCCTCCAGGCTGGGGCCCCTGGAGCCACACATTAGGACTGCCCCCACCCAATCCATGGGAATTCTGCCCATTCCATTGTCAAAAATCGTACAAATTAGGAGAACCCTCCAAAGTCCCTGAGGCCATCCCAATAGTGTAGGTCACCCGGGACCTAAAAAGCGGTTGATACGGGCTGAGCATCTACCTCCACTCATCTACCTCCACTCATACCACGAAGATTGAACCAGACAGGACCCGAGGCCATTATCGGATCCATTGCTTTGGTTTACAGGCATGTCTCCTCAAAAGCCTGGATTCCAATACCAGCAGAGGGGATTTCCTGAGGCACCCATCAGAACAAATCTCGTCTCCACAAGAAAACTTGTGCATGGGAGCTATGCCAAAGCTTAGGAGAATACTTCAGGGTCCCGGTGCCACCTCCCCATTCCAAGGCCCTCATGGACACAAACACACGTTAGGAACCATCCTCTGGAAAGTGCATTTCAACTCAGCCACCCCGGTTGCTCCCGCAGATCCATTAGATCTAAACTGTCTTGTTGCTAGGAGACAATTGGAAGGCGAGGCGGACTTCCCAGGCATCCATCCTGGAACAGTGCTCTGGAGTCATTCCATATGGGATGTCCTGGAGCTGTCCAACAGGTCTCAATTGTCCCGCAGAAGGAATCCTTGAAGGGGGCATCCCACATCTCCCAACGTGGAAAACCTCCATGGCCTCGAGATTGCGCTCCCTTCATGAAGGGGCCGTCATGCACAGAAACTCCAACCTGAGCCAACGTCGGATCCTCGCCCTGACTTCAGATGCATGAGATATTGGTTCAGATCTGCAGGGGGTACCTGCCGTGCCCTCACCCTGAATCCGAAGACTAGCTTGTGTTCTCAGACTTCCGTCCTCACTCTCCTGGCCCCGAAGCCCTCAAGTTTGGCAATTCCGGACCGACAATGAAGCACTCTGCCTGCCCTCTAGAAAAAATGTATTACCTAATGAGCTCCCCAGGCAGCTTAAATGAAGATAAACCTACACGGCACTCGAATGTACCCAAATTATATAGTCTAACCTGGGCACTAATGCACTGTCTGACACAACCTGAGCCCGGACCTGCTGACCAACACCCAGACAGCTGACCGCACCCTGAGCACATCAGACCCGCCATGGCCTTAGGTCATCATCTCTTCCCTACCTCAGTTTTCAGGCTTCAGAACCTAGACCTTATCTCCAATCACTGCCCACGGGTGACTGTGATGCAGAAATCAGAACGCTTCCTGACCCATGGCAAGAAACCTTGTGGTTGGCATGTTGTCCAACGTTCAGTGTAGGAGAAACCAGCATTCACCCTGAGGCCCCGCCCATTCTTGAGTGCGACGAGTGCATAAACACGCATTGTGACCTCAGCGTGAGTCCTGTCCTCTAGTAAGTCCTCTCAGTGGCTGGACCATTAGATGTCATAATGGGCTTGACATGTCCCTAGTCCCCAATTTTTAACCAGATTTCTGGTTGTCCAGTCGCCCCACCCCAGGGCTCTACTCTGGAATCCCTCATTTGGTGGGACATCTGAGGTTGAAAAACAAAATGAAACAAATCGACAACAACAACAAAAAAACGGACTTCTTCCATCCCCAGAATGACCGCAAACTCTTTGGACGGGACCGAACCCCCAGAGAGTAAGACTCGTCCATTTCCCATGAAGTCACCCGGCAATTTCACGACCATGAGTGACACGATATCCAGAGACAAAAACTTGAGCAAGAGCCTCACACTCGCCCTTTTTTCATATCCTGAAGTGTTCTCCTCATGGTCTGTAGATCAGTCCTGCCATACTTATGACCCAAAACATAAGCCGAGTTTGAGTTTTCAGACAACTGTCCAAACAGCTCTGGCCTACACACCCTACAGGCTCAGGGCCCTTGAGCCAAACCTGAGGACTGTACTTGCCCTCTCCAAGGGAATTGTATGTGCCCATTCCAATGGCCACGACCCTACTAATAGGATAACCTTCAAAGTCCCTGAGGCCATCCCAAGAGTTGTGGCTTCCCAGGACAAACAGGGGCAATCTGAGCCCATCTGAGCACCTACCTGCACTCAGACCCGTAGATTGATGTCCCCAGAGGTAAAAAGGAACAAACAGGCCCCTAGGCACTAATCGGATCCATTGCTTTGGTTTCTAGGCATCTCTCCTCAGAGGCCTGGATTTCAATACCAGCATATATCTGTTTCTTGACTCACCCATCAGAACAAATCTCATCTACACATGGGAAACATGCACGTTGGAGCTGTGTCAAAGCCTCTGTTTAGGAGAACCCTTCAGGGCCCAGGGCCACCGCTTCATTCCAAGGTCTCCATAGACACAAAACATATTAGGACACATCCACAGGAGAGTCCATTTCAACTCAGCCTCCTCGGTTGCCCCCCACATCCAGCAGATCTAACCTGTCTTGTTGCTTGGAGACAATTGGAATGCGAGGTGCGCTACCCAGCCATCCATCCTTAGAACCCTGCTCGGAATCGTTGGCCAGGAGCCAACCAACAGGTCTCAATTGTCCTGCAGAAGAATCTTTGCAGTTTGGAGCTTCTCACAACTCCCATCGTGGGAAAACCCCCATGTCCTCGTGATCCAACCTCCTTCAAGAAAGGGCCATCAGGGCAGAAAGTCCAACCTGAGCGATCGTCTGATGCTTGCCCTGACTTCAGATGCACGAGATCTCTATTGAGGTCTGTAGATTGTGCCTGCCATATCCTCACCCAGAAACCTAGGCCTAGCTTGGGTTCTCAGACTCCGTCCTCAGACTACTGGCCCACAAGCCCTCCAGTTGGGCAATCCAGAACTACAATGCCGCACTCTGCCTGCCCTACAGAAGTAAAACATTGCCCTCAGGGCTACCCCGAAACCCCAAATGAGGATCAACCTGCACGCCATTCGGCTGTACCCCAAACATATAGGCTGATCTGGGCACTATTTCCCCTTCTGACCCACCCTGAGCCTGGACCTCCTGGTCCCACCCAGACAGCTGGCCGCACACTGAGCACATCGGACCCGCCATGGCCTTAGGTCGTCATCTCTTCCCAACTGCGGTTTTCAGGCTCCAGAACCTAGACCTTATCTCCAACCACTGCCCAGGGTTGAAAATGATGCAGAAATCAGAACTCTTTCCCCATGGCAAGAAACCTTGTGGTTGGCATGTTGTCCAACGTTCAGTGTAGTTGAAACAAGCGAGGCCCATGATGCCCAGCCCATGCTTGCGGGCCACATTGGTCACAAACACACATTGTGACCCTCAGCCTGAGCCCAGTCCTCAGGTAAGGCCTCTCAGGGCCTATATGAAGAGACAGCATATTGGGCTTGCCATGCCCCTAGGCCCCAATTTTTAACCGTAGTTCGGGTTGTCCCTTCACTCTTCCCCAGGGCTCTGCTTTGGAATTCCTCTTTTGGTGGGACACCAGAAGTAACAAACGTGAAAGGAGTCCTCCCATCCCACAGATTGACGAAAAACAATTGGGATCGCACAAATCCACAGAGAGGAAGATTCGTCCATGGCCCATGAGACCTCCCCAACATTCCACGGCCATCGCTGAAACAAAATCCAGAGACAAAAGCCTGAGCAAGCGCCTCAGACTCGCTCATTCTTCATATCCTGAAGAGTTCTTCTCATGGTTTGTAGATCGGGCGTGCCATACCTACGTCCCCAAACTTAAGCTGAGTTTGTGTTTTCAGTCTTCTGTCCTCAAAGTCCTGGGCCACACTCCCTCCAGGCTGGGGCCCCTGGAGCCACACATTAGGTCTGCCCCCACCCAATCCATGGGAATTCTGCCCATTCCATTGTCAAAAATCGTACAAATTAGGAGAACCCTCCAAAGTCCCTGAGGCAATCCCAATAGTGTAGGTCGCCCGGGACAAAAAAGGGCGGTTGATACCGGCTGAGCATCTACCTCCACTCATCTACCTCCACTCATACCAAGAAGATTGAACCAGACAGGACCCGAGGCCATTATCGGATCCATTGCTTTGGTTTACAGGCATGTCTCCTCAAAAGCCTGGATTCCAATACCAGCAGAGGGGATTTCCTGAGGCACCCATCAGAAAAAATCTCGTCTCCACAAGGAAACTTGTGCATGGGAGCTATGCCAAAGCTTAGGAGAATACTTCAAGGTCCCGGTGCCACCTCCCCATTCCAAGGCCCTCATGGACACAAACACACGTTAGGACCCATCCTCTGGAAAGTGCATTTCAACTCAGCCACCCCGGTTGCTCCCGCAGATCCATTAGATCTAAACTGTCTTGTTGCTAGGAGACAATTGGAAGGCGTGGCGGACTTCCCAGGCATCCATCCTGGAACAGTGCTCTGGAGTCATTCCATATGGGATGTCCTGGAGCTGTCCAACAGGTCTCAGTTGTCCCGCAGAAGGAATCCTTGAAGGGGGCATCCCACATCTCCCAACGTGGAAAACCTCCATGGCCTCGAGATTCCGCTCCCTTCATGAAGGGGCCGTCATGCACAGAAACTCCAACCTGAGCCAACGTCGGATCCTCGCCCTGACTTCAATGCATGAGATATTGGTTCATATCTGCAGGAGGTACCTGCCGTGCCCTCACCCTGAATCCGAAGTCTAGCTTGTGTTCTCAGACTTCCGTCCTCACTCTCCTGGCCTTGAAGCCCTCAAGTTTGGCAATTCCGGACCGACAATGAAGCACTCTGCCTGCCCTCTAGAAAAAAATATATTGCCTAATGAGCTGCCCAGGCAGCTTAAATGAGGATAAACCTACACGGCACTCGAATGTACCCAAATTATATAGTCTAACCTGGGCACTAATGCACTGTCTGACACAACCTGAGCCCGGACCTGCTGACCAACACCCAGACAGCTGACCGCACCCTGAGCACATCAGACCCGCCATGGCCTTAGGTCATCATCTCTTCCCTACCTCAGTTTTCAGGCTTCAGAACCTAGACCTTATCTCCAATCACTGCCCACGGGTGACTGTGATGCAGAAATCAGAACTCTTCCTGACCCATGGCAAGAAACCTTGTGGTTGGCATGTTGTCCAACGTTCAGTGTAGGAGAAACCAGCATTCTCCCTGAGGTCCCGCCATTCTTGAGTGCGACTAGAGCATAAACACGCATTGTGACCTCAGCGTGATCCTGTCCTCAAGTAAGTCCTCTCAGTGGCTGGACCATAAGATGTCATAATGGGCTTGACATGTCCTTAGTCCCCAATTTTTAACCAGATTTCTGGTTGTCCAGTCGCCCCATCCCAGGGCTCTACTCTGGAATCCCTCATTTGGTGGGACATCTGAGGTTGAAAAACAAAATGAAACAAATCGACAACAACAACAAAAAAACGGACTTCTTCCATCCCCAGAATGACCCCAAACTCTTTGGACGGGACCGAACCCCCAGAGAGTAAGACTCGTCCATTTCCCATGAAGTCACCCGGCAATTTCACGACCTTGAGTGACACGATATCCAGAGACAAAAACTTGAGCAAGAGCCTCACACTCGCCCTTTTTTCATATCCCGAAGTGTTCTCCTCATGGTCTGTAGATCAGTCCTGCCATACCTATGACCCAAAACATAAGCCGAGTTTGTGTTTTCAGACAACTGTCCAAACAGCTCTGGCCTACACACCCTACAGGCTCAGGGCCCTTGAGCCAAATCTGAGGACTGTACTTGCCCTCTCCAAGGGAATTGTATGTGCCCATTCCAATGGACACAACCCTACTAATAGGATAACCTTCAAAGTCCCTGAGGCCATCCCAAGAGTTGTGGCTTCCCAGGACAAACAGGGGCAATCTGAGCCCATCTGAGCACCTACCTGCACTCAGACCCGTAGTTTGATGTCCCCAGAGGTAAAAAGGAACAAACAGGCCCCTAAGCACTAATCGGATCCATTGCTTTGGTTTCTAAGCATCTCTCCTCAGAGGCCTGGATTTCAATACCAGCATATGGCTGTTTCTTGACTCATCCATCAGAACAAATCTCATCTACACATGGGAAACATGCACGTTGGAGCTGTGTCAAAGCCTCTGTTTAGGAGAACCCTTCAGGGCCCAGGGCCACCGCTTCATTCCAAGGTCTCCATAGACACAAAAACATATTAGGACACATCCACAGGAGAGTCCATTTCAACTCAGCCTGCTCGGTTGCCCCCCACATCCAGCAGATCTAACCTGTCTTGTTGCTTGGAGACAATTGGAATGCGAGGTGGGCTACCCAGCCATCCATCCTTAGAACCCTGCTCGGAATCGTTGGCCTGGAGCCAACCAACAGGTCTCAATTGTCCTGCAGAAGAATCTTTGCAGTTTGGAGCTTCTCACAACTCCCATCGTGGGAAAACCCCCATGTCCTCGTGATCCAACCCCCTTCAAGAAAGGGCCATCAGGGCAGAAAGTCCAACCTGAGCGATCGTCTGATCCTTGCCCTGACTTCAGATGCACGAGATCTCTATTGAGGTCTGTAGATTGTGCCTGCCATATCCTCACCCAGAAACCTAGGCCTAGCTTGGGTTCTCAGACTCCGTCCTCAGACTACTGGCCCACAAGCCCTCCAGTTGGGCAATCCAGAACTACAATGCCGCACTCTGCCTGCCCTACAGAAGTAAAACATTGCCATCAGGGCTACCCCGAAACACCAAATGAGGATCAACCTGCACGCCATTCGGCTGTACCCCAAACATATAGGCTGACCTGGGCACTATTTCCCCTTCTGACCGAGCCTGAGCCTGGACCTCCTGGTCCCACCCAGACAGCTGGCCGCACACTGAGCACATCGGACCCGCCATGGCCTTAGGTCGTCATCTCTTCCCAACTGCGGTTTTCAGGCTCCAGAACCTAGACCTTATCTCCAACCACTGCCCAGGGTTGAAAATGATGCAGAAATCAGAACTCTTTCCCCATGGCAAGAAACCTTGTGGTTGGCATGTTGTCCAACGTTCAGTGTAGTTGAAACAAGCGTGGCCCATGAGGCCCAGCCCATGCTTGCGGGCCACATTGGTCACAAACACACATTGTGACCCTCAGCCTGAGCCCAGTCCTCAGGTAAGGCCTCTCAGGGCCTATATGAAAAGACAGCATATTGGGCTTGCCATGCCCCTAGGTCCCAATTTTTAACCGTAGTTCGGGTTGTCTCTTCACTCTTCCCCAGGGCTCTGCTTTGGAATTCCTCTTTTGGTGGGACACCTGAGGTAACAAACCTGAAAGGAGTCCTCCCATCCCACAGATTGACGAAAAACAATTGGGATCGGGCCAAATCCACAGAGAGGAAGATTCGTCCATGGCCCATGAGACCTCCCCAACATTCCACGGCCATCGCTGAAACAAAATCCAGTGACAAAAGCCTGAGCAAGCGCCTCAGACTCGCTCATTCTTCATATCCTGAAGAGTTCTTCTCATGGTTTGTAGATCGGGCGTGCCATACCTACGTCCCCAAACTTTAGCTGAGTTTGTGTTTTCAGTCTTCTGTCCTCAAAGTCCTGGGCCACACTCCCTCCAGGCTGGGGCCCCGGGAGCCACACATTAGGACTGCCCCCACCCAATCCATGGGAATTCTGCCCATTCCATTCTCAAAAATCGTACAAATTAGGAGAACCCTCCAAAGTCCCTGAGGCCATCCCAATAGTGTAGATCGCCCGGGACAAAAAAGGGCGGTTGATACCAGCTGAGCATCTACCTCCACTCATCTACCTCCACTCATACCAAGAAGATTGAACCAGACAGGACCCTAGGCCATTATCGGATCCATTGCTTTGGTTTACAGGCATGTCTCCTCAAAAGCCTGGATTCCAATACCAGCAGAGGGGATTTCTTGAGGCACCCATCAGAACAAATCTCGTCTCCACAAGAAAACTTGTGCATGGGAGCTATGCCAAAGCTTAGGAGAATACTTCAGGGTCCCGGTGCCACCTCCCCATTCCAAGGCCCTCATTGACACAAACACACGTTAGGACCCATCCTCTGGAAAGTGCATTTCAACTCAGCCACCCCGGTTGCTCCCGCAGATCCATTAGATCTAAACTGTCTTGTTGCTAGGAGACAATTGGAAGGCGAGGCGGACTTCCCAGGCATCCATCCTGGAACAGTGTTCTGGAGTCATTCCATATGGGATGTCCTGGAGTTGTCCAACAGGTCTCAATTGTCCCGCAGAAGGAATCCTTGAAGGGGGCATCCCACATCTCCCAACGTGGAAAACCTCCATGGCCTCGAGATTCCGCTCCCTTCATGAAGGGGCCGTCAAGCACAGAAACTCCAACCTGAGCCAACGTCGGATCCTCGCCCTGACTTCAGATGCATGAGATATTGGTTCAGATCTGCAGGGGGTACCTGCCGTGCCCTCACCCTGAATCCGAAGACTAGCTTGTGTTCTCAGACTTCCGTCCTCACTCTCCTGGCCCCGAAGCCCTCAAGTTTGGCAATTCCAGACCGACAATGAAGCACTCTGCCGGCCCTCTAGAAAAAATGTATTGCCTAATGAGCTGCCCAGGCAGCTTAAATGAGGATAAACCTACACGGCACTCGAATGTACCCAAATTATATAGTCTAACCTGGCCACTAATGCACTGTCTGACACAACCTGAGCCCGGACCTGCTGACCAACACCCAGACAGCTGACCGCACCCTGAGCACATCAGACCCGCCATGGCCTTAGGTCATCATCTCTTCCCTACCTCAGTTTTCAGGCTTCAGAACCTAGTTCTTATCTCCAATCACTGCCCACGGGTGACTGTGATGCCGAAATCAGAACTCTTCCTGACCCATGGCAAGAAACC
>NW_028134245.1:0-62000 GCF_964662115.1 Mustela nivalis | reverse complement strand
CCACAGCTGCACCAAAGGACAGTGTGCCCACCACCCCAAGGCACCAGAGGCTCCTGGGGTGCTCCGACAAAGGAAGCGAGGCGGGCCCTGGGGCCTCACTTGCTGCTCCGATTTGGGCCCGGAGGAGGATTCGGCGTGAACGTACAGGGAAACACGCCTGCAGGAACGGCTCTCTTACGCCTGACCTCCGTAGGCCAAAGAGAAGACTTCTGGGCAGCCCACCAGAGGACGGCACTGGAGCCCCGAGGACAAGAGGAGAGGACCCTCTGAGTCGGCCGCCACACCCAGAGTTGGCTGCCCGGGCCCTGCCGATGACGGACACTTGGAACACGAGGCAACCACCTGGGCCCACAACAGTCCATTGTGTGGGGAGAGTGGGCCACCTGGGACTGGGCGGGACAGCAGCCTTCCCGTTGTCTCCCGTCTGCTGCAGGGGCTGCTCCTCCTCCCGCTGTCCCCTGCAGTCCCCGACAACCCTGCAGGGCATGACACATGCAGGACAAAGCGGCACTGCCAGGGCCCCTTGACCACCCTGGGATCGACTCGAGGGGCAGCAGCCCTACCCCTGCTGGATTCCCCGAGGGTACCGCACCCGAACCGCCCCCGTCACTTCGACGCACAGGACCGTGACCAATGCTGGGCTCAACACTGGCAGCAGCCCCACAAAACGGGCCCCGCTCAGCCTGTGTGTTTGGCAGCAGCAAGAGGTTTAGGGAGGAGAGGCTCTCCCCTGCACTCAGCGGCCTCTTCCTTTTACAACTCAGACAGCAGAGGCCTCCCCCAGCTGGGCCTCTGCCACCTGACCAGGAACGACCCACGCGGAGGGACAGCTCTACGCCCCTATTCAGCAGGAAGAAGCTACAGAAGATGAGACCGTCCTCCTTCAACAACCTTAACCACGCAAGGCTCCGCCCTGGTCAGGGGCACACGAGGAGGGAGGGGAAGGCTAGCTGAGCGCCAAGCAGGAGCTGGCACGCCACACCACCCCCCAACCTGTGATACGGGGGACATCCCTCAGGCGCTCTGACTGCCCTCAAGCTGAGGAAAGGAAAAAACAGATTCTCCACAGATGGAGATCAAAACCCGGCAAGACCGGAGTCTCCCTCGGTTTGTAAAAGTCCTCCTGATTCTGCAGGAAGAGGCCTGCTTAACGAGAGCCTAGCGACCTGCCAGAGGCCCGGATCTCCGTTTCCTGAAGCCCTGACATCTCCCTCCCCTCCACGACACTGAGGGAGGCTGAGGCCGAAGGAAATGTCCGTAGGACAGAGTTTCTTTTCAAACGTGCAGTCCCTGGGATGGACCTGTGAGAGGAGGAAGGTAACATTCCTCCCGGAAGCTCTGCACCATCTTTCAACTCATGCCTTCCTAGCAGGAAAAACCACCTTCCCTTCACAAGAGCAAAGCCAACTGTATCCTCAATGTCCTCTGCCCTCCTGCCACATTCTTGCAAAACCTCCCTTTTGCTTGACCTCCTCCAATGCCATCCCAGAAAGTCAGCCTCCTGTCACGACCCCAGCAAGCAGCCCTTTCTACCCAAGGGTCGTATCCCTGTTCTTTAATAAAAACTGCCTCCTGCCAGCAGAGCCGTCTCAAGACTTCTTTCTTGACCATCGGCCTTGAATGCTAACCTCTTTCCTACATCAGTCCTGTCTCCTGTAGGGCTCCTGTGGAAACAACCCTGCAACACGAACCCATTTCTGTCAACCCTTCCGACTCCATCCACCTCACCCACTGCACATTCTGTGTCCTCCGAGGACTGGACCCTTCTGTGATTCTTGCACTCAAACCCTCACATGGCCCCTCTTTCGGTCCTCGACGTGGTTGACGTTGCCCTTCTGAAACTCCCCAGCCTCCCATCCTCATTTTCTTTGTCTCGCAGGTTTATCTGGTCCATAGGTTCTCATCACCAACACGCTACAACCGGTTTCTGCTCCTGAGTAGAGGACTCCATTCCTTTCCTTTCTCATCAAGCTCAAATCTTAACTCTCAGATGTTTGTCTCACAACTTTCAAAATTCTTCTTTCCCCTAATGCCTCTCTACCAGTTTCTCTTCTTCCTTTTTCAAGCCGCCCTCCCTCCCTCCCTCCCTCCCTCCCTCCCTCCCTTCCTTCCCTACATGATCTTTTAATTCTTTGTATTCTTTCCTCCCTCCCCCTCTTTCATTTTCTCCTTCTGTTCTGTTAGTACCCACAAAGCACTTCAGTACTTTTTCACCAAGTGTTCCGGGACTCACTCTTTGTGTACAAGACCCAGGAGCTCATGGCAATTCGTTCCCTATTATAAAGGATGAAGGGAGACCCACACGGGGGCAGCTCAAAGGTCTGCTTCTCTGCAAGTCAACGGGAAGCTTCAGGGTCATGAACCCTGGCCTTCCACACTAGAGCTAGACACGGGCTACGCTAAGCATTCCCCACAATCCCCTGTCATCCAAGACCCTGAGCATACGGGCTGTCCCACCAGAGACCTGAAGAGTTTCATTTCTCAGCTGAAATGGGCCTCGAGCCAAGCTGCCGCCCGAGTGTCTGGAAAAGTCACTGGCTTCAGCACGACTCACGGGTATATAGTCTTTGAAACGGAAACATCAAAAATTTAATCAGCAGTTGACGTGGTATGAGGCTACCATGTAGAAAGATCTATCAATTCCGAAAAGGAACAAGGCACGCGACTACAAGTGGCTTGCAGGGGTAGACGCAGCGACCGTTCCTGAAGGGAGGGGCTAGAACGCGTTCCTTGAGTCAGGGAAAGGGAAAAACTTGAGTGAGCGATCCTGCCACAGCCCCTCGTGCTCTGGCCATTAGCACAAAGTTCACACTGCACAGGAACCCGGGCAATGCTGGAGCACAGCACGGAGAGGTCTCACGTGCCTCACCTCACTCCCGGTGTGCTGTGTCCTGGGAAGACAAGCCTTGTATTCGCTGACAATGTGGAAGAGCCTTCAGCCATGGGTCCCTGGTGCCAGGGACATCAGAGCTCGTTCACCCTCGATCGCAGCACACCCATCTCCCCAGTGTGGGAGAGCCTTTAGTCGGGGCTCTAACCTCGGGAGACACGAGAGAACTCACCCTTCCGGGGAACGGAGAAGTGATACACATGGGGGGAACAACTCCAGGGCAGTGCTCAGCTCTGTACACAGTAAGACCACTGGAGACGCACCTCAGCGATGGAAAGAAGGTGGGGGACCCTTGTTTCAGAGAGCTCTGCTCTTCTTCATGTCCAGGACCTCACACGGGGTAGAAGCCATGTGCTGGGATTGCTGCACAAGAGCTCACAGCAACATACATCTCTTTGAGGCCATGGGCACATTCCCACAGACAGAAACCAACTGAATTTCATCTTCAGGGAAAAGCATTTAGGCCAGCCACACCCTTAGCCAGTATCTGAGGATCCACATTGGCGGCAACCCCGACAAATGCGGTCAACGTGGAAGAGCCATTCAATACAGGTCTCACATTTGGAGACACCAGACAACTCAGAGCAGAGAAACCCGTGTCTGTCATCACTGGGGCCCCACCTGTACCCAGAGCGCCCACCTTGCTCACCGCCACAGAAATCACACAGTACAAACCCTTGTCTCCCGTCACTGAGGCAGAGCCTTCAGCCAGAAGTGGGCCCTTTCCCAACACCAGAGAACTCACACAGGGAGAGCCACTAGCCCGGTATCCTGGTGGGAGAAGCTTCAGGTGGGGCTCAGGCCTGAGGCGCCCGCTACCATCTCAGAGTGTGCTTCATCCCTCACATGGGAGCGAGGTGCAGGCACCCCTGGGACCCCCTGCATCATCGCTGTGGCTGAATGCGAGGACATCCCATATGGGAATCCCATTCCTCACGGAGCCAACACAGGAAGGACCTGGCAGGATTCGCACACAAGAAAATCCTCCCGGTCTGATGAGCAAAGGAATGGGCTCAGCTATCCCTTCTTCCCTAGCCAGCAATGACACCCTCACACCGAGGAATCAGAACCAAGACAACTTACCACTGCGATGCACGTGCACCAGCGAGATGACAGCGGTCACACTCCTGGACGTGCTGCACTACAATCTGCACTGAAGAGACAGAAGCCAGACGCTCTTGATGCTGCCCAGTAGGTCACGTCCCCTGAGCCTCAAAGCACCACCTGTAAAAACAAGGAGAGCATTCAGTCGAGGTCTCAAGACCCGCACGTGGGGAGAGACAGAGTCACCCATGATGGAAGCAGGCCCCTCCGTCCCAGCAGGGAGGGCAGGTTCAAGGAGGCCAAAGCCACAGGGCCCCGCCATCTGTCAAAGTCTTAGCATTGCTGCTGGAAGGCCTTCCCCTAAAGCATGCTTGGCCAATTGCCTGCCAAGAGTTCCATGAGGCTGAAAAGGATGTCTGGTCTTTCCTTGCTAAGACATGCCTCTCATGGGCCCTGGTACTCAACAAGGGAAAAAAAAAAACAAAAAACCAACAACGACTGACTACCTTCCCCTTCCACAACACCCTTCCACTTCAGGGTCGTGACTATGGCAGAGTTCACACTGTGCGCATTTTGCCCTGATAAACGCCAACCCTCCAATAAAGCACAGAGCAGAGTGTCAGGCTTGAGCACCCCAGCGACCTGGCTGGCTGCTGTGGCTCCCTGGGCATCCCTCCCTCGCTCCCTCCCTGGCTCTAATCCTTTCCAATAAGCATCTGCCTGGGCCCTGGGACTCTGGCTGTCCCCAGGTGCCCCGGGCCCTGGGTACAGGCCATGAAAGGCAGTTGAGGGGCTACAGACTCCAGCCGGCCGGCCCTGTGCTCCCCTCAACCCAACCACCGTGGTAACCAACGTGGGCCCAGGTGCCAGATCCAACTGCAGCCCCCGCCTTCCTGCTCAAACACAAGGTCGCTTCCGAAGCAAGGCACATCGGCCCCAAATAACCTGCCCCTTTGCCCCCACCCCACCGGCCTGAATATCCCCTGGGGACAGAAACCCCAGAAGACAACACAACCTCCATTCCAGTCAGCACATTTCACTCATCCTCACGTCTTGCACAGGCTGTCTGATGGGTCCAGAAAAATCCGCCTACGGTATGGCCCACGTGCTGCTGTGATGTTAGGAACCCTCCACCTCCCCAGAGTTTGAAAGGTCACCTGACCCATTTTGGAGGGCTGTCCCAGCGACCACGCCCACTTCTCCTGCCAGCCTGGGACTCTGCCTGCAGAAAAAGAACAAGAAAGAACAAGAGTTGGTGATAATGTGAAGAAATAGGAACCTTGTGTTCTGATGGTGGGGATGAAAACTGGTGCAGCCATTATGGAAAACAATGTGGGGGTTCCTCAAAAATTTAAAAATAGAACTGTCATGGGACGCCTGGGTGGCTCAGTTGGTTAAGCAGCTGCCTTCGGCTCAGGTCATGATCCCAGCGTCCTGGGATCGAGTCCCACATTGGGCTCCTTGCCCTCCGCAGGAGCCTGCTTCTCCCTCTGACTCTGCCTTCCACTCTGTCTGCCTATGCTCGCTCTCGCTCACTCTCTCTCTGACAAATAAATAAATTAAAAAAAAAAAAATAGAACTGTCATATGTTCCAGTAATTCCATTACTGGGTATTTACTCAAACAAAATGAAAACATTTGAAAAGATACGTTTATATTGCAGCACTATTTACAGTAGGCAAGATATGGAAGAGCCCGGCAATAGATGAGTGGATAAAATGACGTGGTGTATATATAGATATATATATAGAGAGAGATATAGAGATTATATAGATAGCTAATAGACTAGTACTTGGCCAGAGAAAAGAATGAAATCTTAACATTTGCAACAACACGGATAAATCTAGAGGGTATAATACTAAATGAAATAGGTCAAAGAAAGACAAATATCCTATGATTTCAACCATATGTGAAATTTAAGAAACAAAACAAAGCATAAAAGAGACCCCAAAAAAGAGACTCACAAATATAGAGAACAAACTGGTGATTACCAGAGGGAAGGTGCGTGGAAAGAGGGCATGAGACAATGAGGGTGTGTCATTTAAAAGGAAAAACAAAACTCTATCTGAAGTCAATATTATTGTCTATGTAGAAAATCTCAAGTATCTTATAAAAAAATTCTATTGGAAGTAATGAGGAAATACCAAAACATCATAGGATACAAGGTCAATGTAAAAAAGTCAACTATTTTCCTATATCTGAATAAAGAATTGAATTCCAAATTTTCAAATGAAAAAAATACTCTTTACAATACACCCCTAAAAAGGGTACTCAAGTATAAAATCTAACACAATACATATACACAGGAAGACAAAACTGATGGAAGAAATCAAAGATCTAAATAAATGGAGAGAGAGTTCGTATTCATCAGTAGCAAGACTCAATATGGCTAAGAGGTCAATTCTTTCCAACTTAATCGATAAATTCAATAAAATCCAAATAAAACCTCACAGTTATTTTGCAGATAATGACAAGAAGATTCTGAAGTTTACACAGAAAGGCAAATATCTAGAAGAGCCAACACACTGGACACCTGGGTGGCTCAGGTCATGATCCCAGAGTCCTGGGATCAAGTCCTGAGTCAAGCTCCTTGCTCAGAGGGGAGCCTGCTTCTCCCTCTGCCCTCTCTGCCTGTGACATCCCCTGTTTGTTCTCTCTCTCTGACAAATAAATAACATCTTTAAAAAAAGTTTAAAAAAAAAATTGAATAGCCAACACAATGTGGAAGAAAAATGAGAATTCACCTCACCTGGTCTTGAGACTTACTATAAAGCTACTAGCCACCAAGACAGTGTGTTAGTGCTGAGAGAGACACACAGATCAACAGAACAGATTACAAGGACCAGGAATAGATCTACCAAAATAAAGTCAAACATTTTTTGACAAAGGCACAAAAGGAATAAAAGGAGAAAAGATAGTCTTTCAACAAATGGTGCTCGAACAACCGAACACTCATGCAAAAGAAATGAAACTAGACACAGACCTTACACAAGTATTAACTAAAAATGAATCAGAGATATAAATATAAAAATACAGGAGAAAAATCTCTAGGACACTGGTTTGGGGGATGGGTTTTTAGATTCAACAGCAAAAGCATATTCCACAGGGAAAAGCATGTGTTGGATATTATTAAAAATAAAGTCTTCTGCTCTGTGAAAGACATTTTTAAGAAAATGAAGGGATAAGGCACAGACAGGGAGAAAATATTTGGAACACAGGTATCTAATAAAGGCTTTGTGTCCAACATCACAAAAGAGCTCTTAATGATTCAATAATAAGAAAAGAAATGACCAAATGACAAATATGCAAAAGATTTGAACAAACTTTTCACCAAAGATATAAGGATAGCAAATAAATACACAAACAGATAGATGCTCCACATCACCTCAGTGGGAATATGCAGACAACATGACACAGGTATTGGAATGGTTACATCAAAAATAATGACAGTGCCAATTTCAGGTCCAGAATCAGAACAACAAGATTCTCATTCATAGTTGGTAGGAACAAAAACTGATACAGCAACTTTGTAGAAATAGTTTGGCAATTTCTTGCGAAGCTAAACATACATACATACATACATACATACATACATAACAAACACAGCAATTTCACATCCTATGTTTTTGAAAACTTGTGTTTTAAAACCTACATGTGAATATTTCTAACACCTTAATCCAAATGGTCCCAAACTGGGAGAATCAAGCATCCATGGGTTAACCAATCTGAAATCATGTATGCAACTCTGAAATCATGTATGTGTATTCTGGAATTGAACTATCAAATAAATGAAATCCTGATGTTAGCTGGATTCTCACTGTTAGTGCAGGAGATTACAGACAAGCAAGGAGAGAAGGTTAGAATGTTGCATCTGGTAATGCTTACAAGAGGAGACAACAGTGTGAATACTTAGCTTACTATAGATAAAGATGGTGACATACTAAAATATTTTTAGACACGTGTATATACATGAGTGAGTATACACAAACACCCTGTTCAGTTAGCTGAGTGGGTCTTTGAACAATGACTTAACAGTCACAACAGACACATCTAGTCCCCCAATCTTGGTTTCTCATACTATGCTCCAATGAATAGAACCAGAACTACTTAGGGGGCAAAAATGGCTAATTCTAGGGCAGGAAAGACAGAAGATGCACCTGGAAAATCTACTGCCACAGAGTAAGGTAGAAATATTCAAACAATAACCGGGTATGTCAATAGACACAGGAAGCGACAGAAGGTGCTTTTTAAAAAATTAATTTACTTGTTTTTGAGAAAGTAGCAAAAGGAGAGAAAGCATAAGCAGCAGGGAGGAGCACAGGGAGAGAGAGAGAATTTCTATTTATTTATTTATTTACTTACTTACTTACTTATTTCACAGGCAGAGATCACAAGTAGGCAGAGAGGCAGGCAGAGAGAGAGGGGGAAGCAGGCTCCCTGCTGAGCTGAGAGGCCGATGTGGGGCTCGATCCCATGACCCCGGGACCACGACCTGAGCCGAAGGCAGAGGTTTTCACCCACTGAGCCACCCAGGCACCCTGAGAGAGAGAATTTCAAGCAGGCCCCACACTCAGCAAAGAGCCCAACCTGGGGATGGATCCCAGGACCCTGAGATCATGACCTGAGCTAAAATCAAGAGTCAGACACTCAACCAACTGAGCCACCCAGGTGCCACTAGAAGATGCTTTTACTAACCAACCTGGAACAACTTGAGCAACAAAAGGAACAAGGTATCATTGTACTATAACCAAAATATAAAATAACTAGCCACGAATTCGTGCTGATATAAATGGATTAGTAAATAGGAGAGAACAGAAAAATCTCCTATGCAGAATTCCTGATAATTTATGTACATAATCATGTAGCTACTCCAACAGGAAGGAGGTATAGTGTAAGTGGTATAGTGTAATTGCCCACTTCCTTCCAAGGAGTACAGTATGAGGACAGAGAAAACAAAGTAATAAGTCATGTCCAGAGCACTAACCCTTGATATGATAAGACCAAAGGACATTTTATCTCTGTGGTCTTCCTCCAAGAAACCCATAACCTCAGTCTAATCATGAAAACAACAGCAGACAATTCCCAGTTGAGGGACATTCTACAAAACACCTAACTGTACTCCTCAAAACTGCCCAGGTTATCAAAAACCAGGGAAGTCTGAGAAATTGTCACAGCCAAGGGGAGCCTAAAGAAATGACTAAGTGAAAGGTGGCATTCTGAAACAGAATACCTGCATGGGGGAGAAAACACCAGGGTCAACTATCAAAAGACAAATCACATCCTATAAAATAAGAGTTTGCAACCCATAAAATGGACAAGCACTGGTATCCCTAATCTATAAAGAGCTAGACACTGAAGAAGAAGAAAAACAAAAAAAGCCACAAACCTAAGAGCAAAATGGGCAAAAGATATGAACAGAGGGTTCACAGAAACGTAAATACACCTTTCAGATACATGAAAAAATACTTAATCTCACTCATAAATAAGAAGCTTGCAGAGATAAACTTCATAAAATACCACGTTTCTCTTTCCACTGCCAAAATTCCAGAAGTTGAAGCACATGTTCTATGGGTGAAGCTGTGGACAAACAAGCATGGATGTGGTGTTGATGGGAGTGACACAAAATGATACCAAAATCCTGAATGATCGAGTTATCAATTCTATGCACCCGTTGACCTGGCAGCACACTTCTAGGAATTTATCAGATAGAAAAAACCTATATGTACAAGGTCATTCACTAGAACATGGTTTGTAATAGCAAAAGGTTTGAAATAGTGCATAACTAATAATAAACAGTTAACTAACTATGGAACGTCCATGCTTGAATTACTGTGCAGTTATAACAAAGAAACAATCCATGTTTGTTTAGATACAGATGTCTTGGATGGGCTTTTAAGAAGTGACAAAAAATCAAAGAAAGAACAGAAAATCATGTATAGACTTGTTACTCAAAGTGTGGCTCCCTGAGCAGCAGAGTCAGCTTCACCTGGGAGCTTTTTAGAAATGCAAAACCCAGGGTCCCCACCAGATCTACTAAATCAGCATCTGCATTTTAACAGGATGCCAGTGGTATACAGCTGCATCTAAGTTCTGAAAGCCCTAAAGATGATGGATTCCCTTCTAAATAACAGTAGGGGGCATACAAGAGTATCCTTTACCTGAAAAAAGCAGCACTGCTAGGACAAACAATACAGACAGACATATCTACAGCAAGAGGACCATAACTCCAGTTTGTCTGGTACTGTCCCAATATAGACAGCTGTACCATCATAACTTTATGGAACCTCTTTCATTCTCAGTGGAAGTGTCTCAGTTGAGATGAAAAATGTCACCCTTCCTTGAGGGAACATCACTTAACCTTTAACCATGTTATTACTAATTCAGAAGTATTTCATTAAAAAGAGAGAGAGAGAAGACCAGTCAGGGAAAAACACAGACTGAAGAAAAGCAGTGAGCCAAGGATGGTTGGGCAACAAACCCAAGGAGAGGCAACGTCTGGGGCAAAAGGGAAAGACAACTTTGTGAGGAACAGTAAGGAGATGTATCAGAGTTAAGAAAGGAAAGCTAGCAGGCAAGTGTCAGAGACAACAGAGACTGAGGGTTATGCTGCAGGATGGTCAAGTAAGACTAAAGCCAGAAACTGGATTTGACTACAATTTGGTAGCCTTTTCCAGAGCTCAGGTGAATGTCGAAGAAGCAAGAATGCATTCATGAAGTTGAAATATGAATGAGAAATGCAGAAACCAAAGCCAGAACAGTCGGCTATTCAAGCTAGAGATGTGAACAAACTGACACAAACCCTTAGGGAGAGTCATCTGGAGGACATGTGGTCCCTCCATTCCACCAGATCTTCAAAGTCCTATTCATGGATCAAGCAGGACCATGAGAGGGCTGTCCACTCAGACCTCATTGTTCGGTCCCCCGAAAAGCATCCATACACTTCTAGTACAATGCTGTGTCTATCAGAAATGATTATAGGCAATTTCAGTGTTGTTATTAGAAAAATCAAAGGAAGTTTTACAACTTGCACAACTCTGTGAAATTAAGAGTCCTGCTTCTCATTCTACCAACTGTTCTTTGAATTTGCTTGATATACTTGATACACTTCCCTTCAAGTAATTCTTGCCTATTTCTATCTTTTCGGGTTTTTTTTAAGATTTTATTTATTCATTTGACAGACAGAAATCACAAGTAGGCAGAGAGGCAGGCACAGAGAGAGAGGGAAGCAGGCTCCCTTGCTGAGCAGAGAGCTCAATGTGGAGCTCGATCCCAGGACCCTGGGATCATGACCTGAGCCAAAGGCAGGGGCTTTCACCCACTGAGCCCCCCAGGAGCCCTCTATTTTTTTGTTTTAAAAATATGATTCCTTTCAAATTTTAGAATACTCATTTTGAAACAAAGTGGAAATAAACAAACAAAAAGATCACCTGAGATGTGTTCATTTTCTGCTCTTAGTGGAGGAGGGACAGCTGAGGAAGAAGGAAGGAAGAAGGAAGTTAGAAGAGACTTGGCCTGCCTTGCAGTTCCTGGATTTACCTGCCTACACAGCTCCACATACAAGATACTTACGTGTCCATGTGTGGCTCAGATAGATGTTGAGCTTAGACATGATACTTTTCACTGAGTGAATGTAAACATTTGTTTCTTATTGATTTATTACCAATTTAGGTTCTGTGACAGAGAAAAATTAAAAACATGAGAAGATGAGTTTAACATTTACCAGTAGCCTAAAGGAGGAAACACTATGGCTTTTTCAGAACTGATGTGGGAAAAATTAAAAATTAAAAATCTCAAGCCACGCTGTTCATCTGTTTTCCTGTGAACACTATTAATCCCCGGAAGTCAGAAAATCCAAGCAACCTCTGGAAAAAAGAGATGCGGTGTTTAAGGCAAGATAAAAAATAAATGTTTAATGTTTGTTTCTTACAACTTTCAAAAGGTCTTAATAAGAAACTATCTTTGCCTTTATTAACAGTTACAAAATGAGCCGTGGCCTGGGAATTCGCAGACCTGACTTAACCATGGTTCTGCCACCAACAAACTGCATGATCTTGGTCAGTCACCTTCTCAGACTCAAGTTTTTTTTTTTCATTTTTCAAATAAGGCCAAAGCAGATAACCTCGTGCCTGCACTACCATCCTGTACGTCTATAAGGCCAGGAGAGCAGGAACCTCTGCATCTTTCTAGACGCCATCAACAATGGCAAATGGGGAATGGAAAATGAGGGGAGGAGTGGGTATTCAGGGAGGGGTGATGACAGAATTTCCTTCGCTATGGCTGGTGAGCCTTTCATCCTGACCATGCCCTCACAAACTCTCCAAAGGGGTGACATTTCCTGTGTAGCCTGCATGCCCACCCTCTCAGCTCCAGCTCACCTCGCTCTTCTTAAATTTGTCCCAGACCTTCCACCATCACACAGCCTTCGATGCTTTCAGGATACTGTCATGCTTATATGTAACAAATAACAAATGAATACATAATAAATAATAACTGGGGACCTAGGCAATGTTAGAGTCAGGAAAGGGCCTTGGTGGCTAGCTAGTACAGCCTCTTCCCTCTTCCATTGCACAAATGAGTTAACTGAGCAATGAAGGCCCTAGAGAATTGTCAAAGCTCCAGCCGCACGTTATTACATACACAACAAATACAACAGCAGCTAACAAAATGTGAGTTTCAGAAAAATCTTGTCGACTATTCATTCAGGGCTCAGGAAATGCTTCTTGAGACCCTTTGACTTGGAGGGCTCAACCAGAGTCAAATGCGCCATGCTTTTAACGTGCTTCCAAAGGAATGTTAGGTCCCATTTCGGTACGTCCTAGGTGTCTAGCATTGCCATCCCTGAGGCCCAAGTTTTCCCCGAGGAAATTCTGTCATGGGGCCCCAGTTCCTCTGGCGTGGTGTCTGGGGGCTCCCGAGTCAGAGCTCAGATGAGGGACAGCCTCTCCTCGCTACACCTCTTGCTTCTGCCAAACACACAGGCTGAGCGGGGCCCATTTTGTGGGGCCGCTGCCAGTGTTGAGCCCAGCATTGGTCATGGTCCTGTGCGTGGAAGAGACAGGGGCGGTTCCGAGGCAACACCCTCGGGTAATCCAGCAGGGGTAGGGTTGCTGCCCCTCGAGTCGATCCCAGGGTGCTTTCCAAGGACATGAGCCCTGAGTTGGCTGTCTCTGGAAAGGAGTGTTCTTTTGAAGAGGAAAAGTCAGTTTCAAGAACCCACCTTTGTGCATGTTCCCGTCTAACTCTGGTGGCCTTTCCAAATATGTCACTTAACTAAGCTAGACAACTTGAGGTCACCCTCAGAAACATGGCCACATTAGCTCGTGGGTGGGCAGTCCCCTTGCTCCTTATTCTGCGGGCATAACACCGGGACCCCATGGGCTCAAGGTTCATTCAGCAACTGGACCATGCGATTGATTCCTCCACGATTGTGGAACTCAACGAGCACCTTGACCAGCTGGATGGGGCTGGGATGAGGAATTCTTTCCCTCAAAGCCAGAGAACACGCACCACTCCACAGAGTTCTCTGGGGACTTATGGGGACAATGAAGGACCTCGCTCTCCACCTGGAGTGGAGGGTGCACTTGGGGTGCCCTTATCTCCTGGACAAGTTTTCTCCCACTCACCGGCGATTCCTACTAACGAGGATCTCCCAGCGGGACCTCCAGTCAAAAGGGTTTCTTGCAATGGTTTCTTCCCTCCCAGTCCCAGTGATCCAAGAAGCCACCCCTATTCAGGTACACTGGAAAACAAAGGCTTTAGCTAAGCATCCAATTGCCCTCATGGGAAAATTCATACAGGGATAACCCCTGACTGTAAGGACCTGGCATCAGCTCCAGAGTGTCCCAGAGAACAAAGGCCACCAAACCATGACAGCAGGCCCATGATATTACCAAGTACCACCTTCCACTTCCAGATATGCCTGAACTAACACCCGAAACCAGCACAACTGGAAACCCAGTGATCCTTAGGCCTGGACCCGACTGCTCTACGCCCATGGCTCCTAACTCTGGAAAGGTTCTGAAGTCCACCACACTGCAGAGGCCCCTACGAAAACGTGGAGGACAGGTGCTTTAGCAACGGCAACAGTTTCAGGGAAAGGCGGTAAGAAGAACCAGGAGTGCTGTCATCAGTCGAACTCGGACTGCTGAGGCCAAAGCCTGTCAGCAAACATGTCTGCCCCCAAAGCAGAGATCCTAGTGCCCACCTGTTGGTTCTCATTGGCAACAAATCATACAAGAATTTATCCGGACTCTGACAGGCCTTCCTCATCCTTGTCGCCCATGAAGCAATTGACAGAAAAAGCTCTTCTTCCCAAGCCAGAACCCGCCAACCCGATATGGGCCTGAAATGCTTGCACGTTCCTCCCAACCCAAGGAGCCCTTGAAAGCCTGACTGCGGTTTAAGGAGACTGGGGATTCGATAAGGGCCCCTAGCTGGGACGCAATGGCCATGAAGCTCTAACCTGGGCCCATGGCTTCCCCAAGCTCCAGAGGCTGCCAGACATTTGGCCTGGGCCAAATGCATGGGCGCATCATGAAAACCATCACCGACCCAGCCCACCTTCCCCATTTTAAGCAATGGTGCACGGGTGCTCTGTTCCACTGACGTGGCCACCTGGCATCCATCGTTGCCCCTCTTTGGGAATGGAGGATGTCGTGGGGCATGGGGAAGTCCTTACTGAGTACACAGTCAAGGCCCACCGTGTCACCCCAAACAGGATTTCTCAGTGAAATACGGGAATGAACCCAACGCATAAGGCAGTTCTACAGAACACAAAGGCTTCAGAGGTGGTAACTGCTGCACAAGGTGGAGCCTGTGCCCATCGAAAGACACAATGCTATGCATACATTCCCCATGATCTCAAAGAGAACTCTGGGTTTCTACCAGACACCACTGCTCAAATCCCCACTTCCAAGGATTCCTCTCCTTAAGGACTGGCTCAACTCCTGGCCTGGGGAAGGGTTCTCACCCACTATCAGAGGACTCTTCATGGGGATTCTCCTTCTCTTTCTTCTTCTAACCCCGCTGTGTTGTTTCCCACCCCATGCCCGGTCTCTGCAGGTGGTGCCAGAAACCCTTCACTGCAGTAACTTCCAGATGACAAATGGTCCTTTCCGCTCAGGAAGATCCAGTCACAAGTTCTCCCCTGCACTCAGCGACCTCTTCCTTTTATGACTCTGACAGAAGAGGCCTCCCCCAGCTGGGCCTCCCCCACCTGACCAGCAATGACCCACAGGGAGGGACAGCTCTATGCCCCTATTCAGCAGGAAGAAGCTACAGAAGATGAGACTGTCTTCCTTCAACAACCTTAACCACACAAAGCTCTGCACTGGTCAGGGGCACACGAGGAGGGAGGAGAAGGCTAGCTGAGCACCAAACAGGCACTGGCACGCCACACTGCCCCCCAACCTGAGATACGGGGGACATCCCTCAGGCACTCTGACTGCTCTCAAGCTGAGGAAAGGAAAAAACAGATTCTCCACAGATGGAGATCAAAACCCGGCAAGACCGGAGTCTCCCTCGGTTTTGAAAAGTCCTCGTGATTCTGCAGGAAGAGGCCTGCTTAACGAGAGCCTAGCGACCTGCCAGAGGCCCGGATCTGCCATTTCCTGAAGCCCTGACATCTCCCTCCCCTCCATGACACTGAGGGAGCCTGAGGCCAAAGGAAATGTCCGTAGGACAGCTTCTTTTCAAACCTGCAGTCCCTTGGGAAGGACCTGTGAGAGAAGGAAAGTAACATTCCTCCAGGAAGCTCCGCGCCATCTTTCAATTCATGCCTTCCTAACAGGAAAAACCACCTTCCCTTCACAAAAGCAAAGCCTCCCGTATCCTGGGTGTCCTCTGTCCTCCTGCCACGTTCTTGCAAAACCTCCCTTTTGCCTGACCTCCCCCAATGCTATCCCAGAGAGTCAGCCTCCCGTCACGACCCTAGCAAGCAACCCTTTCTACCCAAGGGTCATATCCCTGTGCTTTAATAAAATCACCTCCTGCCAGCAAAGCCATCTCAAGTGCACCCTCAATGTATGTTCAAGAAAACCTTAACCTATCGACGTATGTATATCGCGCAAGGATGAATGGCCACAAAATTCAACACATGGTTTGTGATCTACCTCTCATGTGTCCTTAATTCTACTAATATTGTCCTTACAAAATGCAAAGGATTTACAAATTAATTACATGGTTAGAAATATTTCTATTTACTTCACATATCGGAGAATGACAGAGCTAGAGAGAGTGCAAAACAGTCAGGGTCGCTCAGCAAGGAAGATGGAGAAGGGTGCTCAATACAGGGCTTGATATCCAGCATTCAGGTATCCTACCTCAGCCAAGGGCAGATGCTTACCCAACTGTGCCAACCGGGGGCTGGCAAATTAATTTCATCTTTTACAAAGAAGCTCTTCTGGAAGACCTGTTGGGATCAGGGCAGGAAAACCTCGACAGTTCAGCATCAGGCAGTGAGGGCTTCCTCCCTGACTATGAGAACATGGGAGCCCAGGGCTTTTCTCCACCACCAAGAACAGCTATGTATCTCTGGGCCTGAGAGGGTGTATGACCACAGCAGATGTGGAAATACTCCCCGATTCGGTAGATTTTAGAACAGAAGGGGGTTCTAACGGTCCCTTCCATAAACACAAAGACTGTCCAGGAATGCCTCCGTGGTTCTTTCAGTTAAGGGACCAACTTTTGGCTTTGGCTCCAGTAATGACGTCAGGGTTATGGGATTGAGCCCGTGTCAGGCTATGGAAGGCATGTGGAGCCTGTTGAAGTGTCTCTCTCATCCTCTGCAACTCCCACTCCGCCCACAAAAAGAAACATAGAGATAGAGAGAAAGAGAGAGAGAACACATGTGCGGAAGTCCACTGTAAAAACAGGGAGAGCTTTTAGTTGAGGTCTCAGAAACCGCACTTGGGAAGACACAATGTCACACAAAACTGAAAGCATGCCCCTCCCTTCCAGCAGAGAGCACAAACTCAAAGAGGCCAAAACCACAGAATCCCGAAATTTAAAGATTTAGCATTGCTGCTGGCAGACCTTCAAATGATACATGCACGGTCAGCTGGCTACTGGGAGTTCCACGATATCTTTGCCAGACCCAAGCAGGAGGATGTGGGCCAGGAAATGGCCCAGAGGTCAATCACCATGTGCAACTAGTGACAGGAGTCTAAATAAAGTTTCTGCTGCTCCCATAAACCAAACAGAAGATCTGCATAAACCCTATTTCAACTGCATTTTGCATGACCGTCCTAGGGTTGCTTACTTCTCCTTGAATCTTCATTCACCTTTGACATGCATTCTCATTCCTCTACCCTGTAACTTCAATGACACGGAACTCCCATTGGAGATATGCATATACTCTACCTCCTCAATGTCTTTTCTACACTATGTGAGTGACTCTGTTAGTCTTGCTTTCTTTCTTTCCTCACAACTCTATTTGGCTGAAATGAGCCTCTGGTCTTCCTTTCTAAGACATGCCTCTCATGGACCCTGGAACTCAAAAAAAGAAATAAGAAACCAACAACTAATGACCACACAATATGAATGTAACCTATACCTTGGAGATCGAAGTTGCTTCACTCCTAACCAGAGACTATGCTACTGACCTTAAGGGCAAGCCCTTCAACAACCAGCTTCTAGAGGATTCTGGGATGATTTTGGGTATAGTTCTGATAGGATTTTCCCAATCTGAAAACACTGCCACCCTACAAAGAGGTCCCCAAACCTGATTATCAACTAAACAGATTCAGAGCTTCATGGGACCCATTGTGAGGCACATAAACGCCTGGCGGTGGTGGCAGCGGGTGCCAGTCCACATGGGTGATGGCTTTCAGTTTAACAGATTTGGGACGGTTTCTTAGATGCAAGGAGGCAGCCGCAAGCACACTTGGTTTCTTAACATCTATTCTAAGCCTGGCAGGCATAGTGATGGACTGTTCCATACAGATTTTGAAACCCTGCTGTGCTGGAACTTCTCATGAGGAATCTCTAGAGTGAACTTTCAGTAGTGTGTCCAGGCCAAAGCGAAGCGCAATACTCCCATCAGACTTGACTGCAATACCTGTCAACTTGGGTGGATTCCTCTTCTTGAGGTCCCCCAAATATCCTGAGGTTCCTATACCTGCCAACAGGTAACATTCCCTACTCATCTGGCAAGGCTCCTAAGCATCAAGGTGTGAAGCCGCTATTGACAAGGGGCTCCACAAAGTCACCCTTAATTCCTGAAAATTGTCTGGTCATTATCTGAGTCTATACACATAACTGTCAAATTGGACATTTCACTCAATCCCTTGGTAAAATAACCAATGTTTCTAGCGGTGTCCTGTTACAGGAAAAAGGCGCTTGTGCTGAACTTGTGCTAATAATCCTAAGTACCTTGGAAGAAAGAATTCTCCCTGAGAATTTCTGAATGATGGAGGGTTCAGGAAGGGAGAGAAGTTAAATTTTCCCATTTGTTCACACAGAAATACTTCATCACATTTCTGTAGATCATGGGTATTTTCAGATAAAGTTTCTCTAAATCTGGAAGAAGAAATACTAAAGAACCAGCAACATTTCAAACAAGAGTCACAAAGGTAGGCTCATGTTCCTCAACTCACTCAGTTCCCCTTTACTAATTCTTGATTGGCTTGAATGCAGCTTTTCCATGAGTTCTGCAAACCTGTAACCAGTTGAGTTTGAGAATTTTCACGATCAGACACTAAGACCCCACAAGACACATCACCGTGTATAGTCACAGGCATTTAATGGAAAAGTAGGGATAAAAGGCCTGTGGACACACACTTAATGAGATATATTTTCACCTAACATAGAAGGCAAGACATCAAAATGGAAGCAGAGAGGCCACAAGACCTGCATCCTCGTTGCCAGGGCATGGCGTGTCCATGAGTTTCTGTATCTCCAAGACAAATACGCTCATGTCTTCTGAGCTAAGGTTTCTGCTTCTAGAATTTTCTCCCAAGGAGAAAATCAGAGAGGTTGTAAAGGATTTGCAACAGCGTTTACGGAGGTTTTCTGGATAATGGCGAAGCCCTGCAGCTCACCGCCTTGCCCAAGGCCCACAAACCTGTTCAGTGCCCCCTTTGCATCCACCATGGTCAGGCAGGTCTAGCCCCTTCTCCCCCTGTTGCACAGCACACCCTCTCCTGGTGTCCACCAGGTCGCTCAGCCTCTGTGTTCCATGTCCTCAATGGATCTCTTTGGAAGAAGGTAACCTGCATAGTGGTGGAAAGAGCAAATATACTCCTTCCCACCCTTTCTCCTTCCTTGCACCCAACCAAGGTTTCTGCAGAGACATGCAGATGGGGTTCTTCTTTTGTGGTGCCTCCAA
The DNA here is from genome assembly GCF_964662115.1 of Mustela nivalis. Taxonomy (NCBI): domain Eukaryota; kingdom Metazoa; phylum Chordata; class Mammalia; order Carnivora; family Mustelidae; genus Mustela; species Mustela nivalis. The sequence continues at coordinate 42,742 of NW_028134245.1, read as the reverse complement.
GAATCCCCTTGCACAAAACCTGAGCCTTAGCACATAGCAGGCTATTTTGGTCTCTACCCCACCGCCCACCTCAGCCACGGGGCAGCATTCCACCTGCCAGCCACCTCAGAAAGAACTAGTTAGCTGCTCTCTGTCCAACGCCCAGGTGCTGACCTAGACATTTGAAACTCCTTTCAAATGAGGAGGAGGAGGAGGAGACACACCCATGGCACCCAGGTGCCTGAGTGCACGCCACATCACACCATCTACTTCAAGGTTGTGGTGATGGCAGACTTCCCACTGTGTGCTTTTTGCCCTGAGACATGCCAACCCTCCAATGCAACAGAGAGCACAGAGCCAGGCTTCAGCCCCCCAGTGACCTGGCTGGCTGCCGTGGCTGCATGAGCCTGCCTGCCTCCCTCCCTCCCTGGCTCCAGTCCTTTCCTATGAGCATCTTCCTGGGCCCTGGGACTCTGGCTCTGCTCCAGTGCCCCAAGCCCTGGGTGCAGGCTGTCAACAGGCAGTTGAGGAACCACAGACTCTGGCTGCAGGCCCTGTGCTCCCCTCAACCCAACCACCGTGGTAACCAACGTGGGCCCAGGTGCCAGATCAGACTGCAGCCCCCAGCCTTCCTACTCAAACACAGGGGGCTCTTCGGAAGCATGGCATGTCAGCCCCAAATACCTGCTCCCTAACCCCCTTCCCACCAGCTGAATAACCCCTAGAGACAGATGTACAGAGAAGCCAACATAATCTACACTCCAGGCACTGCATTTCACTCAGCCTCTCATGGTACGCAGGTGGGTCAGAGAAGGATTCAGCATAACAGCACAAATAACGCTTGAGTAGTGAGCAAATGTGTTTCTCCCAGGGCGGCAACATTTCCAGATAGGCCTGGTTGTCAGTCTACCTGTGATCCAGTAAGAGCCCTGCTCTGACACTGATGAGCAAGCCATAGACCAAGAGTACCTCTGCCGGTAAATGGGCCCAAATGTATCCTGGATCCTTTCATTTTGTTTTGATTTTGCTCCAAAGTCCAGGGAGATAGCTCTGGGACATGGATGGGGCTCTCCGTTCAAGAGCACAGGTGGTAAATGAGCCATATGTTCCCCTCAACACCACTCCTGGGACAGGCCAAGTCAAGCTACCACCCGTGTGCTACCTTGTGGCCTCAGCAGGGCCAAAGCACAGTCTGATCCCTGGATGTGGAGAGAACAGGGATGCAGTCTCTGAGCCACACATTCTGAAGCCAGAGCTCTAAGGGAACTATGCATGTGGGCTGGTGGTAGCACAGAAACTGGCAGGCACCACGCTGCCCTGAGAGCCACGCAGGAGCCTGGCAGCCTCAGATTGGGGGTCCAGTGCCTGCTCTGCACTCCAGATTGCCCCTGCTCTGTCCTGACTCAGACCTAAGCTGGAACCCTTGTGGTTCCTCCAAGTTCAGGTGGGATAAAAAGGGCCTATAGTAGTTGGGGTGCTCCTGGGAAGGGAACCCCGAGGCAGATCCCGGGATGAGGCTGGATGGCATATCAGGGGCTCACAGAGATGGGAACCCACAGCAGATTGCTGTGGGAACAGGGAGCCCAGTGTCTGTGGAAGGTGTCCACATCACTGCCTCAACAGCTGTGTCCCTGGCAAATGACTGAATCTGTCTGTGCCCCATGTCTTCTGTAGAACTGGACCTCTCAGCACTTTGTCCCCCAGAATTTGGTTAAGGATAAACCAAGACAATGAAAAATAAGCACCTCACTAGGGCTTGGAACAGAAGCACCATCCAGGAAGACATATCTCCCTAGGATTGCTTGGTAGGAAACCTGTTTTGGAATCCCTGGCTCAGCTGTTCATGTGGTCTTGAACATCAGAGAAAAAGCACCTGGCTTCAGGGAGCCTCCCTCCAACATGGTGACTCAGAGCCACCCAGATCCAGTTACACAGCCTCATGCCTATCTGGTAAATATCGGGCTATGTAGACGCACTACCCTGCAAGCCCTGCCCCAGAAAGCCTTGGGCCCAGCTGTCTTCCTACATCACCAGGACAATGGACCTGGGCCTCTGGCCTTACCTCGCTTCTCAGTGGTGATGATGGTGGCCTCTAGGGGCTCCCCAGCCCTGCCTCATCTTGATCATCAGCCTGAAGATGTATGCTGACTCTGGGTCCAGCTCGGTGGCCATGAATTGTCTCACCATAGCACCCATCTCCACTGTGGTGAACGTGCAGGAGTTGCTGTTGGCCAGGCAGTAGGCAATCTGATACCCTATGGGTGGGACAGGAGGGCCACGCATCAGTCTCATCACCCCGCTCGGACCCCAACTTTCTGCCACCACCACTCTGCCATGTTTCCACCAGTCCTTCATCCTCTGCCAGCATCTGAGAGGAATGACACAGCCGCAGTGGCAGATGGAGCCTCTGAGTGCTGGGCCCCCATGACTCTCCCTTCATCCATCCCACCACCAAGATATGGAAACAGTTTCATCTCTAGTGATTCAATTCTTAAATAAAACACCAGTACTCACCGTATCAGCCATTTAAAACCTCCCAAAAAACCATGTTTCAGAACCAGATGTCTTTTATGGTAAATTCTACCATTCAGGGAAGGATTCATACCAGTCCTTTGCCCGCTTTTCCAAAAAACAGAAGAGAAAGCTTCTAAAGCCACTTGCTGAGGCCAACATTACCCTGATACAAAAATAAACGAGGACACCCCAAGAAAAGAATCTTATAGTCCAATATCCCTGATAACTATAGATGTAAAAATGTCCAACAAAATACTAAAAACCCATGTTCACCAATATGCTGAGATGATCATATACTATGATCAAGTGGGATCTTGCAGGAATGCAACGATGGTTTACAGGAGCACATCGATCAAAGTGATATAGGACATTAACAAAATAAAGAATAAAAATGATGTGATCATCTTGAGAAGCAGGGAAGCATTTGACAAACTTTAATATCCATTTGCAATCAAAATTCTCAACAGAGCACGTAGACCAGGAACATACCTCAACACCAAAAAGGCCATATATGGGCCACCTGGGTGGCTCAGTGAGTTAAAGCCTCTGCCTTAAGCTCAGGTCATTATCCCAGGGTCCTGGGATCAAGCCCTACATCGGGCTCTCTGCCCCTCTCTGCCTCTCTGCCTACTAGTGATCTCTCTCTCTCTCAAATAAATAAAATCTTTTTTTTAAAAGACCTTATGCAACAACCACACAGATTACGTCACATCCCATACTGAAAAGTTTTAGCTGTTTCTATTTCCTCTAAGATCGCCAAAGTTAGGAACACTGTCACTTTTTCCTTGCCACTTTTACTGAACACAATATTAAAAATCCAAGGCAGAACAATTATGCAAGAAGATAATCAGAAGGCATCAAAACTGGAAATAAAAAAGTAAAATGGTCACTATTTGCAGATGATACAGAATATAAGGAAAACCTCAAAGAAGCCAATGAAAGCTTGTTCAAACTATGACTAAATTCAGTAAAGGGACAGGATACAATATTACTACCCCAAAACCTACTGCATTTCTATACACTAATAATGAATCATCAGAAAATAAATTAGGAAGATCATACCACCTTAAGTTGCATCAAAAAGAATAAAATACCCAGGAATACACTTCACCAAGAGGTAAAATCTTGTATAATTGAAAACTACAAGACAGTAAGGAAAGAAACTGAAGGCAACACACATAAACCGAAAGATATCACATATTCATGGGTGAAAAGAATTAATAGTGGTAAAATGTCCATACTTCCCTAAACCATCTACTTTGTCATTACTATCAAAATTCCAAGGACATTTTTCACAGAAAGAGAACAGAAGGATCTAAAAATTTGTATGATGCCACAAAAGACTCTGAATACCAGAGCAATCTAGAGAAAGAAGAACCACACTAAAGGCACTGCGCTTGCACTTTTCAGACTAATGACAAAGCTTGAGAATCAAAACAATCTAACATTGTCATAAAAACAGACACACACATCACCAGAAGACAGGAGAGAGCCCAGAAGTGAAACACACATCTATGGTCCGGGACCTTTATGACAAAGGAGCCAAGAATAAACAAGGGGGAAAAAACAGTCTCTGTCATCAATGGTGCTGGGAACACTGGAGAGCCACATGCAAAAGAACAAAACTGCACCATTTTCGTACACCAGACACAAAATTTAACTCAAAATGTGTCAAATACTTGGATATAAGTCCTGGAACTATAAAACTTGTAGCAGAAAACACAGGATTTGGAAAGGCCCTTGACACAGGTCTTGGTAGTGGTGCTTTTAAGCTGATACCAAAGTAAAAACAAACAAAGAAGCAAAGTGTGGGCCTACATCAAACTATAAAACGTCCAAACAACAAAGGAAACCATCAACAAAATAAAACGGTAACCTAAGGTAAAACATTTGTAAATTATATATCCAGTAAGGGGTTAATGTTTAAAATATAAAGAACTCATGCAACTCAACAGCAAAACAAAACAAAACACACAAAAACACCAAAAACTCCACAAGTAATCTAATGTAACAGCAGCAGATCCAAATGGACATTTTCCTGAAGAAGAAATACAGATGGTCTACACGAACACGAAAAGATGCTTAATATCATTAATCATCAGGGAAATGCAAATCAAGCCAGAATGAGGCACCACTTCACACCTGTCAGAAGGGCCATTACCAAAAACACAAGAAATAGCAAGTTTTGGTGAAGATGTGGAGTAGAGGAAAACTCTAGTGCACCATTACTAGGAGTATAAAAGGGTGCAGCCACTATGGAAAACAGTACAGAAGTTCCTCCAAAAAATGAGAAACAGAACAACCAAAGGACCCAGCAATTCCATTTCTGAGTATTTATCTGAAGGAAATGAAAACACTAACTCACAAAGGTATATTCACCCCTGTGTACACTGCAGGAAAAGAACAACAGTGAAAATAAAGAAACAACCTAAATGCCATCAGTGGATGAATGAATAAGGAAACTGTGGTCCGTAAACAGTGGAATTCTACTCAGCCATAAAAAAGGATGAAATCTTTCGATTTACAACATGGTGGCCCTTGAAGGCATGATGCTAAGTAATACAGGCCAGACAGAAAGACAAATACTAGAAATCACATGTAGAACCTTAAACAAAACAAAAACAAAAATATAAGTTCACAGACAGAACAGATGGAGGGTGGCAGAAGTTTGGGGTTGGAGGTGGGAGAAATGGGTGAAGGGGTCAAAAGGAAAAAGAAAACAAGCCAAAATATAGCATCTTTTTTTTTCAGTTAAGTAATCTGTACCCCCAACATGGCTTAAACTCATAACCTGGAGATCAAGAGTCAGACACTCCACCGACCCAGGAAGCCAGGGTCCTGGAATTGTAGCATCTTCCGATACTCAATGTATGGAGAAAGGGGAAACTAATTTAATCTACGGTATTTTGAAGGCTACGTATTTTTTGGTAAATGTAAAAAGTAAAGAACACATTCTTCATGGTCACACACTCAGGACTATATCTAGTTCTAACATTTATCATGACACTGAGCAAGTAACTTACCTTTTTAATTTAATTATTTATTTGAGAGTCAGGGGGGACATAAACAGGGGGAGACATAAGCAGGGGGAGGGACAGAGGGAGAAGATGACTCCCCACTGAGCAGGGAGCCTGACCTGGGGTTCGATCCCAGGAACCTGGGATTATGTTCTGAGCCAAAGGCAGAAGCTTCAATGACTGAACCACCCCAATGCCCCTACTTAACCTCTTTTCTGCCTGTTTGCCCACCTCGGAGTATATTATGAATATTTGCTTTTAGAATCGCTTCTATTTAAATTTAAAAATAGTTTTTAGAATTGAGTGAAATGGAGATCACTTAGAATAGTACCTATGAGAGTAAGCCCTCAAAAAATGTTGTAAAAAATCTTATTCTGGGGGTACCTGGGTGGCACAGTCAGGCAGCTGACTCTTGATTTTGGCTCAAATCAAGAACCCAAGCTCCTGGGAGAGAGCCCTGCACCAGGCTCCACACTCAGCGGGGATGCTGCTGGAGGATACCCTCTCTCCCTCTGACCCTCCCTTCTCTAGCATATGCTTGTGCACTCTCTTTCTCTCTCTACAATAAATACATATGTCTTTAAAAATCTTATCCTGAACATTTGGTGGTTGCGCAATCATTTTCATAATTGGGCAGTATCTCCTAGTTTATAAAGCACTTTTATACACATTCTCGTATTGGAGTCAGGATATGGTCATTGGAGAAGAATTTATTGTGTTTATTTACAGAGGAAAAAAAAAGAAAACCAGACTTAGAGCAGGGGTGTGCTTTGTTCATGGCTGCAGAACTAACAGATGATCTTCTTATTTTCAGCCCAATGGAGTAGAACAAGAAAAAATCCAAACACTGTAACAAGAGCCAATGAAGGGCACTACAACTGATAATGGAATTAACGCAGTAAAATTATCCAACATTTATAAATATTTACCGCCCCGGCATGGAGCAACTAAATATGTAGAGCATATATGAACAAACCTAAGAGAAGCAATCAGCACCAATACCATAGGGAACTTTAATACCTCACACTTCTCTCAATGATCCCCCATCCAGATAGAAGATCACAACGGAAACATCAGCCTCAGACAACCCCTTACTTGGATGGACTTGACAGATACACACAGAACCCTCCATCCAAAAGCAGCAAAAGGAATATACTCCTCTCAAGTGCCCCTAGAACGTTCTCCACCTTAGGTCATATGTAAGGCCACAAGACAAGTCAATAAATTCCAGAAGCCTAGAATTTTCCCAAATGAGGACTGAAATCAAATCAACCATCTTTTCCAACCACAGTGGTATAGAACTAGAAATCAATTACAAGAAGAAAACTGGAAATTCATAAACACAGAGACTAAACAACATGCTACTGAACAACCAATTGGGTTCATGGACAAACCAAAATAGGAACACAGAAATACTTTGAGGTAAATGAAAAAATAATACAATGAAACAAAGTTCACAGAATGCAGTAAAACAGGTTCTAAAATGGGGCACCCGATTAGTCGATTAGTCTAGTCGATTAGTCAGTGGAGCTCTGTGACTCCTGATCTTGTGGTTTTGACTTTCAACCCCACACTGGGCATAGAGCTCACTTTATGTTTTTAAAGATGCCATTTATTTATTTGACACAGAGCTGGGGAGAGAGACAAACAGACAGACTGAGCAAAGTGGAAGGAGCAGCAGGCAGTAGAAGAGAGAGAAAGGGGCTCCCCGTGCTGACAAGGGACCTCATGCAGGGCTCAATTCCAGGACCCTAAATTCATGACTTGAGCCAAAGGCCAACACCTAACAGACCAAGCCACACAGGCAGCCCTTAGAGCCAACTTTAAAAAAAAAAAAAAGTTGTTCTAAGAAGGAAGTTTATAGTGATACAGGCCTAACTCAAGAAACAAGAAACATCTCAAATAAGCAACCTAACTTGATACCTCAAGGAAACAGAAAAGAACAAATAAAGTCCAAAGTTAGTAGAAGGAACACATCAGAACTTAAATAAATGAAATAAAAACTAAAAAAACAAAAGAAAGATATATATTAAAAAAAAAAACACCAACAAGAATAACAGATCAACAAAGAGCTGGTTCTTTGAAAAGAACAAAGCTGACAGAGTCTCAGCCAGATTCAAAGAAAGAGGACTCATCATCAGAAATGAGAGAGATGTTCCCTGAAACCATTGATATGCAAAGGCTATTAAGAATGTACTATGAACAATTACACCCCAACAAGCTGGATAATCCAAAAGAAAAGGACACATTTCCAGAAACATACAACCTACTAAGATTGAATTCTAAAGAAACAGACATCTGACTGTTCAGCTGTCTACTAATGACCAGTAGAGAGATTAAATAAGAAATCAAAAACTTCCAACAAGCAAAAGTCCAGGACCCCATGGTTTCACCTGTGAATTCTACGAATCATCCACAGAAAAAAATGAATACCAATCCTTCTCCAACTCTGCCAGAAAAACAAGAGGAAGAAACGCTCCCCACCTCATTTTATGAGGCCAGCACGGCCCTTATCGAGACCTCCCAAGTATCTGTGATGAACATAAACATAAAAATCCTCACCCAAATATCTGCAAACCAAATTCTACAATACAGGAAGAGGTATGATCCAGTACGATGTATTTCAGGGATGCAATGGTGGTTCAACATCCACAAATCAAACTAATGTGCCGCATTCACAAAACAAAGGATCAACATCATAGGACCATGTCAACAGATGCAGAAAAAGCATTTGATAGCGCCGCTACCAAATCACTGCCACACCGACCTGTGCTTCTGCCGCCTGGCTGGTCCCCACACCCTGTACCACTGCCACCCCACTGTGCCATCCCCCACTGCCACCCTGCTGCACCCCACACACCCACCGCTGTCCCTTCCACCCCCCCCATTCCTGACATGCTACTGCCACCAGCGCTGCCACCCTCCACCCTGCTACTCCACAGCAGTGCCCTTTTTTCCACAACAGCTAACCCTCACCACAGCTGCTCTGCTGCCCTGCCGTTGCAACTGATGCCCAGCTGTGCCACCCCTAGTGCCCTTACCACTCCCTTGTGCACCCCCCAGGACTCTGCCACCCTGCTGCGCCACCCTCCAGTGCTTCTACTGCCCTGATGCCTGTGTTTCCAACAGCACCACCACTGCTACCGTGGTCACCCTGCTCCTGCCCATCTCCACTGCCCCACCCAGCCCCCAAGCCATGCTGTGCCATTGCCATGTGGCTGCTGCACCACTAGTCCCTCCCAACCACATCCAGGCCAATCCCTCCCCGCTTCGCCTCCCTGCTTTGCCTCCCCATCTGCTGCCATCTCAAGTCACTGCCTTCCTCTAATCACTGCTGCCTCACTGCCCTCCCACCGCCATTTCTTCACTGTATACTCTCCCCTTGCTGCCACTGTGCAGAGCCCCTGCCCTGCCCACACAGCTATTAACCTGATGCTCTTGCCCTGCTGGTCCCACCAAACACCCCCGAACTTCTCCCGCCTGTCGGCCCCCCACCCCTGCTCCAGTGCCTCCAGATTCCCTCCCCGTTGACCTGCTGCTGCCGCCCCACACATCCCAGCCTTCTCCCAATGCTGCTACTGCCTGGGTGCCCCTGCCTCGTGACCCTGCCCTCTGCAGCACACCCCTCATACTGTCCACCTTACCACCACTGCTGCAGCTAAGCTGCTGCCCTGTGCCCGATGCCACTGCTGACCTTCACTGTCCAGCCCCATTGACAGGCACTAAGGCCCTACCCTGCCATTCGTGCTCTACCTGTGCAGTTGCTGTGCCGCTGCCTCCCAGATGGTTCTGTCCCCCCTTCTCTGCATGCCACCACCAACCGCCTGCCACCCCACATGCACCTGTGCAGCTGTGCTGTCCCACCCCACCCACCAACATGCTCATTCCTGTCCTGATGCCCCACCACATTGCTGATACCACCTCATCTGCTCTCTCCACACCCCCACTACCAATCCCCTGCCCCTCGCCGTCACTGCCCCCTTACCACTACCCTGCTTCTGATCTGCTGCCACCCTGGGTCCCACTCTTACCCCATGTCCTGCTGCTCCCCTGTGTTCTGCAACTGCTGGTCTTCATAGCCCTGCCCTGTTGACTTGCATGACTGCCCCACCTACCACGCTGCCCCTCTGCTGTTCCTGCCCACCCCTCCCTGCAGCTACCACCTAGATGCTACCCCTGTCCCCCACTCGAGCCTTCCCAATTTCCTAGCCCTGTTGCCGCACTGCTGCCGCCCCATGAGTCCTACTCCACCTTCCCCGCACTGGTACCACCAGGCTGCCCCCACCACGCTGCACCACCGTCCACAGCGCCCCCACTTACAACCACCATTGCCTCTCCACTGCTACCCTGGGTCCACGCTGCTGCTGCTAACAGTGGTCCCGCCCTGTAGACATGCACCAAGCCCAGCAAAGCCAGGCCCTTTGCTTTGCTGCCTGACCCACCACACCATGATGTTGAGACCCCACTCATACCCGGCTAGTCCTGCCCACCCCCAAGGACACTACCGCCTAGCTACTCCCCTCCCCCCACTCTGATGCCTCCTGGCTGCCAAGCATGTGTCTGCCCAGCACATCCACCACCACCACCCCCCGTGTGGCTACCAGCTTGCTGCCCCCAAAAATGTACCCATGCCACCCTGCGGTGCCCCCCCACAGGTCTCCTCACTGCCGGGCAGCCTCTGTCCTGTGCCCCGGCCTCTGCTGCGCTTCGCTTCCCCACCTCGTTGGCATGCACTATGAGCAGGCCCAGCAAGCCAGCCAAGCTGTCTCTGTGCTGCTGCCTCAGGGCTGGTCCCACCCTCCCTATACTGCCCTGCCACCTCTAATCTCCCCACCCCCTCCAGGTGCCACACTGCTGACCCCCTCAGATGGCACACAGCTCCCGACCCACGGGCGCTACCCCTCCCTGCCCCTCTACTGATTGGTTGCGCCCTCCCCTAACTCTGGTGACCCCAGCTCTCTCCCCCACTGATCCCGCCCCCATACGTGAGCGTTTTCACCTCTCTGACACCTCCTGGCACCCTTGCAGCCCTGTTACCCTGCTCACCACCCCAAACACTGGCCTCCCGATGATGCCAGGTTGGTCCCTCCCCTCCACCCACCACCACCGCCTAGCTGCTTCCCTCACCCCTGTCTCCGTGGTCTCCCCACTGCCAGCCACATTACTGTGTTACTAGCACCCTATCCACCACCTCCCCGTGCTTCCACCACATTGCAACCGCCCACATACACCCCTGTCCCCCTTACCTCAGAGGCTGCCGCTCCACTGCGGCCCTGTGCTCCAGACCTCTGCTGCGCTTCACCTCCCCGCCCCCTTGACACGCACGATGGGCCGACCCACCACCCCCTCTTAACTGTTGCTGCCCGGCTGCCTGGGGCTGCTCGCACCCTCACTGCCTCACCCCCTCTGCTCCCGCCTAGATGCCGACCATCCCCCACAGGTGACACGCAGCTCCCACCACTCCCTGTGCCACTACTGTATGTTCCCTTCCCCACCTCTGGTGAGCCCTGCTCCCTCCTCCGAGATCCCGGCCCCGAACCTCAGTATTGCCTCCCAGTTGCAAACCCCTCAGGCTCATGCAGCCCAGCCCACCATGCCCTGACTTTGTCCACCCACTAACGCCCGGCTTGTCCCGCCCCCAAACCCCACTACTGCCCGACAGTTTCCCCCTCCACCCTGCTCCGTTGCCTCCCCGCTGCCAGGCATGTTACCGCTACTTCCACCCTGAATATCCACCCCCCTCCCAGCGCTTCCTCCATATTGCTACAGCCCACATGCACCCTGCCACCCTGCTGTGCGCCTCACCCTGCCCCCCTTACCTTAGCTGCCGCCGACTGGATGCGGCCCTGTGCCCCAGGCCTCTGCGGCGTTTCGTTGCCCTGCCTCCTTGGCGTGCACGATGGTCTGGCCCACCACACCCGCCCCCGCCGTTGCTGCACTGCTGCCTGGTGCTCCTCCCATCCCCTCACCCCTCTGCTGCCTAGATTCTACCCATGCCCCAGAGGTGCCGCATGGCTGCCCCGCTCGGGTGCCACGCAGCTCCCACCCCTCCCTGTACGACTACTGCCTGCCCCCGTCCCCGCCTCTGGTGACCCCTGCTCCCTCCTCCGTGATCCCGTCCCCCTACCTCAGTGTTCTCTCCCGGATGCAAACCCCTCCGGCTCATGCAGCCCAGCCCACCATGCCCTGACGTTGTTGACCGCTAACGCCCGGCTTGTCCCGCCCCCAACCCCCTACTACTGCCTGACGGCTTACCCCTCCCCCCTGCTCCGTTGCCGCCCCACTGCCAGGCGTTACCGCTAGTTCCGCTCTGAATATCCGCCCCCCTCCCCGCGCCTCCTCCACATTGCTACAACAACATGCATCCTGCCACCCTGCTGTGTGCCTCATCCTGCCCTCCTTACCTCAACTGCCGCCAATACGCTGCGGCCCTGTGCCTCAGGCCTCTGCGGCGTTTCACTGCCCTGCCCCCTTGGAACGCAGGATGGTCCCGCCCACAACACCGCCCCCCCGTCGCCCCCCCCCCCCCCCCGCGCCGTTGCTGTGCTAATGCCTGGTGCTCCTCCCATCCCCTCACCCCTCTGCTGCCTAGATTCTACCCATCCCCCAGAGGTGCCGCATGGCTTTCCCGCTCGGGTGCCACGCAGCTCCCACCCCCTCCCTGTACGACTACTGCCTGCCCCCTTCCCCGCCTCTGGTGACCCCTGCTCCCTCCTCCGTGATCCCGGCCCCCTACCTCAGTTTTCTCTCCCGGCTCCAAACCCCTCCGGCTCATGCAGCCCAGCCCACCATGCCCTGACGTTGTTGACCGCTAACGCCCGGCTTGTCCCGCCCCCAACCCCCCACTACTGCCTGACGGCTTCCCCCTCCCCGTCCTCCGTTGCCTCCCCGCTGCCAGGCATGTAACCGCTACTTCCACCCTGAATATCCACCCCCCTCCCAGCGCTTCCTCCAAATTGCTACAGCCCACATGCACCCTGCCACCCTGCTGTGCGCCTCACCCTGCCCCCCTTACCTTAGCTGCCACCGATTGGATGCGGCCCTGTGCCCCAGGCCTCTGCGGCGTTTCGTTGCCCTGCCTCCTTGGCGTGCACGATGGTCTGGCCCACCAAACCCGCCCCCGCCGTTGCTGCACTGCTGCCTAGGGCTCCCCCCATCCCCTCACCCCTGTGCTGCCTAGATTCTACCCATCCCCCAGAGGTGCCACGTGGCTGCCCCACTCGGGAGCCACGCCAGCTCCCACCCCTCCCTGTACGACTACTGCCTGCCCCCTTCCCCGCCTATGGTGACCCCTGCTCCCTCCTCCGTGATCCCGTCCCCCTACCTCAGTGTTCTCTCCCGGATGCAAACCCCTCAGGCTCATGCAGCCCAGCCCACCATGCCCTGACGTTGTTGACCGCTAACGCCCGGCTTGTCCCGCCCCCAACTCCCCACTACTGCCTGACGGCTTCCCCCTCCCCCCTGCTCCGTTGCCTCCCCGCTGCCAGGCGTTACCGCTAGTTCCGCTCTGGATATCCGCCCCCCTCCCCGCGCCTCCTCCACATTGCTACAACAACATGCATCCTGCCACCCTGCTGTGTGCCTCACCCTGCCCTCCTTACCTCAGCTGCCGCCGATATACTGTGGCCCTGTGCCTCAGGCCTCTGCAGCGTTTCGCTGCCCTGCCTCCTTGGCGCGCAGGATGGTCCCGCCCACCACGCCGGCCCCCCCACCCCCGCCGTTGCTGCGCTAATGCCTGGTGCTCCTCCCATCCCCTCACCCCTCTGCTGCCTAGATTCTACCCATCCCCCAGAGGTGCTGCATGGCTTCCCCACTCGGGTGCCACGCAGCTCCCACCCCTCCCTGTACGACTACTGCCTGCCCCCTACCATGCTTATGGTGACCCCTGCTCCCTCCTCCGTGATACCGGCCCCCTACCTCAGTTTTCTCTCCCGGCTGCAAACCCCTCCGGCTCATGCAGCCCAGACCACCACGCCCTGACGTTGAGGACCCGCTAAAGCCCAGCTTGTCCCGCCCCTAACCCCCCACTACTGCCTGACGGCTTCCCCCTCCCCCTGCTCCTTTGCCTCCCCGCTGCCAGGCAAGTTACCGCTAGTTCCGCTCTGGATATCCGCCCCCCTCCCCTCGCCTCCTCCACATTGCTACAACAACATGCATCCTGACACCCTGCTGTGCGCCTCACCCTGCCCCCCTTACCTTAGCTGCCACAGATCAGGTGCGGCCCTGTGCCCCAGGCCCCTGTGCCCCAGGCTGCCCTGCCCCCTTAGCGCCCAGGATGGTCCCGCCCACCACGCCCACCCCCCACTGTTGCTACACTGCTGCCTGGGGCTCCTCCCATCCCCATGGAAGCAAACGAATGTTACAAATTAAGGCTACTTTGTATTGTTCTGAACAATCAACAGATAAACATTTTCTATCACACCCCTCTTCATAATAGTGAATTCTATAGAATTCTGTTATTAAAATGGCTAAAAGTATAAAATTATATTTTAAATGTCATGTAAGTGGACTTCAGAGTGAGATATGAAAAAGTCAAAGAAATAACAATCCTTGAAAGAAAGTGATGAAAATGGAAGAATTATTATTTTCTACCAGAGGATTTTCTCTTAAGTAGAGGAAGAATTTTGATATATAAGGCATATGGAATGATAAAGATCACAAAGTCGCTTAATCTCACAATTAAAGAAATGCAATAAAACTCAAATTACCCAACAAATTACAAAAAGTTTAAGTTTGATAATATTGTTTGCCAAGACTGAAGGGGGAAAGATGCTGTCATACATGTTGGTGAGAATAAATTCCACTGTGAAGAAGAGAAAAACTCCACTGCTCCACTGCTAAGGATCTACCTTCAGTAAATACCTGTTAAAGGACACCAAGGTATGTGTGTGAAAATGTTTATTAGAGTGCTGTTTTCAATAGTGACAAACAAGAAATAACCTAATATGGATTGGAGGGGACTGTTTATTATGGAATGATCATAAAATGGAATAAAAGCCAATAACAAAATCAGTTCCATTTCCATGTCAGTATGGAAAATTCCTAAGTATGGTAAATAGAAAAAAGAAAAAAGAAAAAAGAAAAAAAAAAAAAAAAAAAAAAAAAGCAAGATGCAGAAGAGTAGGCACTATGTTCCCAACTATTTCTCTTAAAAAGTGGATGTAAGAAGAAAACAGTTTCTTAAAGAATACCTGAAAATTTTAATTGTAGGTATCTTTGGGAAGAGAGTCTGAGGATAGGACGTGTGAAGTAAGAGAAATTTATAGGAGGTATTAGTACTCTTTAGGCTGTTCAGCATCCACAACCATTCTAATTTGGAGAGAATTTCAAGAAGTGAGAAGCAAATATTCCCTTCCTTATCTTCCTCATCATGGGTGCATGGGTCCTCCTACTCTGGACACTGAATCCTAGGTGGTGATAGCAAGGGGCAAAGGAGTCAGATCACTGAAAGAAAGCTCCAGAAGTGCTGAAAGCTTATAGGCACAGTCACCAACATGCAGTCAAGGCAGCAGTACTGGGATAGCAAGTTTTCAAGCAGCCATGTCCTAAGCAGAGACTGCCTTATTGTAACCTCTTGACCATGCCTTGCTTCCCTCAAAGCATGGCATGGTCTTTTGCTTCTGCAAAATTTCTAAGCCTGATTCTCTACCTATGAGCTATCTAATAATTTTCAAATAATTCTTTTCTGCTTAATTAGAGCTACTTTCTGTCATGTGCAACCCAGAACTCTGACCCTGTTCTTTTATTTATTATCCTATAGCTGTTCTGTTTTTTTGGCTTTTGTTTGTTTTTTTTTTTGTTTTTTGGGTTTTTTTTTTTTTTTTGACTAAGGGTTGGTAAAATACTTTTTGTACTCCCTTTAATAATGTGAACTATACGATTTCTTATCTAGCACTTTGCGCAACAGTGAGACTGGCAGGAGGATAAACAATCTATTTAAGAGAAAATATCACAGCATTTTTAAAAAGGGGGGAGGGTAAGTTCTCTCAAAGAACTTGAATATTACTTAGGAAAACATTCACCATGGCTGCCCCTCCCACTTCCTCCTCTCTCCTCCCAAGGATTTCATGCCCACAATTGGCTCACTGCCTTATAAATTTGATACAATGGAAAAGTGGAAAAAAGCAAGAAAACAGCACTTTCCAAAGGGAAATGGGAAAATTTAACTACAGATAACTTGGAAAGTAGACTAAAAACTTAAGAGCAGAGAGGTAATACCCTCAAAATGTGGAATAGAGTACAATCTAAGACACACTATACCTTACTTCAAATAATTTCAATATATAATAATCTGAATTCATTAAAGACAGCTGTGAGAATACAGTCTTTAGTTTTTAGAAGTCTTTTCTTTCCTCAATTCCTATGAACTCCTATGAGCTGCCAAAGTGCATTTTAAAATTATTTTTGTCAAAGGAATACATAAACATGTATTCCAAAAGATATAAAAAAAAAAAACTTGTAATAAGAAATTAGTTGAGGGAAGATGGCAAAGTAGGAGTCACCAGGAATCCATCTCCCCACCTAAACAAGAATTGTACTGGCATAATCTGACTAGTGTAACTATTTTGGAATCCTGGAGTCTATTCAAAAGCTTGCAGCTTCTAGGGAAAGGCTTAGACAGTAAATCACAGTTAATTTCAGTCAATTTCAACTCTCACTATGGTAGCAGCTACCCACCCCAGTGCCCACCCCCTCACCTCGCAACAGGAAGCCATGCACATATGCTTAGCACAGCCTACACCAGTTTATGGGCCCTTGTCCTCCAAATATCAGAGATCTGTGTTCTGATCATTGGCTGCTGCTTCTGATTACACACCTGCACACACAGAAGCAGGCCACCACTGCTGAAATCCCCACTGATGGAAAAGGCTTCCAGGGGACTTAAAGATCCAGAGCCCATTTTTTCCCTTCATTTCCCCCCTTTTCCTCATTTAGGAGCCAGGCATTAAAGACTTGACATCCATTCTTGTGTGAATATAAGTTTGCAACTCTTGTGGGTAACTACCCAAAGGGATACAATTGCTTGATTTTATGGAGTATGTTTAGTTTTTTAAGAAAGTACCAACTGTCTTCCAAGTGGCCATACCATTTTGCATGCTGTGGGTTTTTCATATATTGCCATATTGGATAGTACCAGAGTTTTTGTATGCTACATACTGGATGATTTCACCTATATGACAGTATAGAAAAGTCAGAAGTATGGAGACAGTAAAAAAAAATCAGCAGTTGCCAGCGGCTGGGCTGGGAGGAAAGGGACAAATAGGCAGACTGCAGACTACTGTTAGAGCAGTGAAACCACTAGGTATGTTACTATGATGGCGGATACATGTCATTAAAATTTTTCCAAGCTCATACAACACACAACACCAAGAGTGAAGCCTAATGGAAATTATGGATTTTGTATGATAATGATGTCAGTACAGGTTCATCAATACAACAAATAAACCACTCTGGTAGAGGGCAAGGATAATGAAGGAGACCATATATGTGTGAGGGCAGGGGGCATACAGGACAGTTCTGTACCTTCTAATTGAATGTAGCTGTGAATGTAAAATAGCTCCAAAAACTAAAGTCAATTTAAAAAGAAAAACTCCACACCCTATAGCTACCATGACATGCGATGGTAAAAGACAAAAATTGTCCTCTAAGGTCAACAACAAAACAGGAAGTCTGTTTTGCTATTTCTATCCAAAAAGGCAACCATATTAAAAAGGAAGAAATAAATTATCTGTTTGCAGATGACATGTTCTATATGTTTTTACATGTACCTTAAAGATTCCACATCAAAAAAAAATAATAATAATCAGAATAAACAAACTAAGCAAAGCAGCAGCATAAAAATTAATGTGCAAAAATCAGCTGTACTTCTATACACTGACAATGAACAATTCAAAAAGGAAAATTCCATCCATGATAAATACCAAAAAAAGAGAATCTAGGAAAGAACTTAATTAAGGAAGTGATATACAGAGAAAACTATAAAACACTGTTGAAAAAAAAAAATTAAACACCTAAAAAAATGGAAAGACACACCAATCTGATACTGTTAATATTTCAATATCATCCAACAAAATCTACAGATTAATATCATTCAAAAATCCCCAAAACTTTTTTTTTTTTTTTTACAGAACTAAAAAATTCCATTAAAATTCATATGGACTCTCAAAAACCCTCAATGGCCAAAAGACTCGAATCAGAGGAACAAAGATGTAAGACTCACAATTACTGATTTCAAAATCTACCATAAAGGTACAAAGAGTTGTACTGGCATGAAGACAGATATGTATGCCAACTGACTAGAATAGAGAACCCAGAAATAAACTCTTGTATATACGGTCAAAAATTCTGACAAGTGTGGAAAGACCATTCAATGGGGGAAAGGATGGTCTTTTCAACAAATGGTGTTGGGAAAAGTGGATATCCACATGTAAAGCATTAAGTTAGACCCTTATCTTAAAACATAGTCAAAAATTACTTAAAATGGATTAATGATCTAAGCAAAAAAGACCAAACACTATAAAACTCTTAAAAGGAAATACAGAAGAAAAGCTTCATAATACCAGTTTAGCAATGATTTCTTGGGTGCGTCACCAAAGGCAGACAACAAAAAATAGTTAAATTGTAATGTACTGCTTCAAGCTTTTAACTTTTTGTTCATCAAGAACACTATCAACAAAGCAAGAGAATGGGAGAAAATATTTGCAAATCACATATCTGATAAGGGATTAATATCCAGAATATATGAAGAACTCCTAGAACTCAACAACAAAAACACAAACTGCTAAACATTTTTCCAAAAAGATAAACAAATGGGCAATAAGCCCATGAAAAGATGTTCAGCATCACTAATCATTATGTAAGTGCAAATTAAAACCACACTGAGGTTACCACCTTACCACCTTACAACTGCCAAATGTCTAGAGTCCAAAAGACAAGAAACAAGTATTGGTTAAGAATGTGGAAAAAAAGGAGCCCTTATGTACTGTTAGTGGGAATGTGAATTGGTGCAGCCACTATGGAAAACAGTACAGAGGTTCCTCAGGAAATTAAAAGTGGAACTGCCTTATGATCCAGTAATTCCACTAATAAGTATATATAACCAAAGAAAACAGAAACTTTGATTCAAAATGATACATATACCCCTATGTTTACTGCAGCATTATTTACAATGTCCAAATTATGAAAGCAGCCCAAGTGTCCAATGACAGATGAATAAAGAGATGATTGATACACAAACAATGGACTATACCTCAGCCATTAAAAAGGAATGAAATTTTGCATTTGCAACATGGATGGATATAGAGTATTACCTTAAGCAAGGTAAGTTAGTCACAGAAAGACAAATACCATATGATTTCACTTATATATAGAATCTGAAAAAAAAAATTTAACACAAACAAAAAGCAGAAACAGACCCTTAAATACAAAAGGGAGCAGGTATGGCTATGGACAAAATGGAAAAATGGGTGACGGGGAGCAGGAGATTCAGGTTAGTTATGGAATGAATAAGTCATGGTGATGAAAGGGGATATAAGTCAGAGTATTCTATGGTGACAAATGGCAGTTATACTTGTTAGATTTTTCCAATCACTACATTAAAAACCTGAAACTAATATAACATATATGTTGACTATACTTCAATGAAAAGAAAAAAGATCATGCGGCAAAAAGATCATACACAAAATTAGAGTCCCCAAAACTGAAAATCATTGGTCATTTTTCTGGTTCCTCTGGAACTTGAGCTATATTGTCTAGACTCAAATTTAAAAGAGGAACAGAAGAGGAAAGAGATGGAAGGCCTCCTATTAGGTGATGAGAAATATAAGACTGAATCAACCAGATGCTTAAATAGGCCTTCCAAGAAGGGAGACCATAGACCTCAAATTTAGACTTTGTAAGTTGTTTCAAGATAATTACAGTCATTCTAAGTGTATACTCTAGAAGTACTGATGTGTCCAATGTGCACATTTTAAATACCTCTGTTTCTATGATCCAGAGATCATAGCATTTGTTCATTTTTTAAAACAGAGGGCCAGGGTACATGAGAGTGGCCAAGTGGCTAACACGAATTTCCTAGAGCGCTGGTTCCCAGCAAACAAAGCAATCATCAGCTATCATACTCCAGAAGTAAAAAGAATGGGAAAAATCTTAGAGTCTAGCTAAAATAAGGGTGCTTTATGCCCCGTCCTTTTCCTCTTGCTTTTGGGGAAGGGGCTTTGCAGGAGAGGTCAGTACCAAGGCTCATAGAGAGAAGGAAGTTTCTCAGGTTTCTGCTTCTGTAGCTGACATGTGTGATTTCTTCAAGTTACAGATACCACTTCACACCCATTAGGATGGCTCTATTAAAAAAAAAAATGGGGCACCTGGGTGGTTCAGTGGGTTAAAGCCTCTGCCTTCGACTCAGGTCATGATCCCAGGGTCCTGGGATCGAGCCTCATGTCAGGCTCTCTGCTCTGCAGGGGACCTGCTTCCTCCAATCTCTGCCTGCCTCTCTGCCTACTTGTGATCTCTGTCTGTCAAATAAATAAATAAAATCTTAAAAAAAAAGAATGAGGAAAAAAAAAAAAAGCTCAGAAAATACCAAGTGTTGACAAGGATGTAGTGAAACCGAACATTTATTCTTGCTGCTGAGAATGAAAAATGATGCGGCTGCTGGGAGAAACAATATGGTAGTTCCTCAAAAAATTAAACACAGAATCACTATTTGACCCAGCCACTCCATTTCTGGGTATACAACCAAACGAACTGAAAGCAGCAAGATGCAGATACTGGTACACCCATGTTCATATCAGCATTATTTACAACAGTCAAAAGGCAGAAGCAACTCAAGTGTCCATCCATGGATGAATAAACAGAATGTGCTATATACATACAAGGGAAGAAAACGTGGCCAATATAGGCCACAACATGAGTGCACCTTGAAGACATTATGCTAAACGAAGTCACATGCTATGCTAAGTCAGTCACAAAAAGGCAAAGATTGCATGACTCCACTTATATAAGGTGCCCAGAAAAGTTACATACACAGACACAGAAAGTAGAACAATGGTTGCCAAGAGCTCAGAGTAGAGAAAATGGGGGAGCTACTATTTAATGCGTACAACATATCAGTGTGGTAGGAGAAAAAAAAAGTTTTAGGCTGTACAATATGAATGTACCTAAGGCCACTGAAGTATACACTCAGAAATGGTTAAAATGGTAAAGTTTAGTGGCACCTGGGTGGCTCAGTTGGTTAAACATCTGACTCTTCAGCTCAAGTTCTGATCTCAGGGATGTTAGATGGACACTGCATTAGTCTCTGGGTTGGGCATGGAGCCTGCTTAAGACTCTTCCTCTCCCCTCTGCCCCCTCACTGACCCCTCAAAAAAAAAAAAAAAAGAAAAGAAAAATAAAAATTGAAAATGAAATTTTAAAGCCCCTTTCTTTATTTTGATGGTTTATTCTCTTATTTTGTTAGGGCACATGGTCTAGGAATTTCCTAAGAAATGTTGCATGGTAGATATATTTTTTTTCTTATTCTTGAAGGCCTTTCTTTCCTCCTTTTGCACTTGACTAATTGTTTGGCTGGATACAGAACTCTAGGCTGAATGCAGAACTTGTAAAGCGCTAGTCCTCCATCTTCCATCTTTAAATTAGATTCTTAGATTATGAGAAGTTAGATGACATATATATATTCCTAATCCCTCCTAAATGATCCCAAAAGCTTTTGAGACATTCTCATTATTTCTGATATTCTTAAAGAAATTCTGTAATAACTGCCTGGTATTGGCCTGCTTTCATTCGTTGTGCTTGGCACTTTATAGCTTTTTTTCAACCTGGAAACTCAAATCCTAAATAAATTTTCTGGAATATGCCTATATAGGCATATTCTGGTGTACATATGTATGTGGTAAAACATTTCATCCTCTGATAGATATGGCTACTGAGACAATCAGCTCTGGAATCTCACAGACTAGACTCGACCCTCAGCTCACTACTTACCCACTATGGCACTTGGGGAAGTTAACTTCTTTTAAACCATATATGAAATGGGGACAGGATAATTGTAGAGATTTTTAATAAAATGACACATGTAAACAGCTTATACAACTGAAATAATAAAAAATAAGTGTTACCTATTATTAAAATCCTAAAAGCTAGATGGATGCAGATACTATAAACACTGTCAAATCTATCAAGGATCTGCTATATGTAAGGAAATAAAACTAACAAAAGAAGTGGGAGGCAGCCAATGGGTATAGGCTTTTCTTTTTGGGGTATTAAAAACGTTTGGGGACTTGAGAAAGGTGGTGGTTACAAAATACTGGAAAGGTACTAAATGTTAGTGAATTGTTCACTTTAAAATGATTGATCTTATGTTATATAATTTTTGCCACAATAAAGAGAAAAAAGGAAGCAGGAAAAAGAAAGGCAGTGTAAAAGAGAAGTCAAAAGTTGTTGAAATGGAGAATGGAAACAATACTCTTTCCTCTAAATTAGTGTGACACTTTCCTCTATATGCTCTCTTTTTAATTCTTGGAACTGAACAGCCAATAATGATATTGTTGGGAAGACAAACAATTCCTTTTTTATCGGACATTAACACATAAATAAAAGGCTGATTGAGAGATCGACATATAATTAAGAGAAGATTATTTTAAATTTCTTTGGGAAGAATGTATAAAACAGGAAAGTTGGAGGATACACACACACACACACACACACACACACACACGAACAAAAAAGCTGATCGTATAGAAGACAATGGATAAAGTCTTTTTTTTTTTAATCACTATGTATCAGAACGCTCAGCTCTAAGCCTTCTCTTATGACAAATATGGGAATCTAACCGCATCTAAAATCTTTCCAATAAAAGGGGAAGTAAATTACTTCCTACTGATTTCAGACTAGGGGGAAATATTGTTACATGCATCTTTCTTCATTTTCAACACTTCCCAAATTGTGCTCCAAGAAACACTATTTTAGAAAGATGCTATTTTAACACAGTACAAAAGAAATGAGAGAAGGGAGAATGAGGGGAAGAAAAAGGAAAAGGAAAGCAGCATATTCGAATCTCATTCTTGGGAGATTTGCAAGGCATAGTAGTGTATTAAAGGTTCTGCAGTAAGAAAGCCAGTTCACGTCTATTAAACCTACATTTGGCTGATTTATTAAGTACAGAACAGTTCTTAAGCTATGTCGGTTAAACACATAATGCATCATTTTGTTAAAGGCTGCTTAGATTTATACCAGATAACATATAAATTAGGGTAATTTCAATATTAGCCCAGGGGGATAAGATTACCACACATATTCAAGAATAATCAATTATCTGAATAAAACATTGTTTCAAATTACCAGCTGGTCAGAGCAAGAGCTTAATGGCAATAAAGGAGGGGAAGAGAAGGTAGGAA
This sequence comes from Mustela nivalis, assembly GCF_964662115.1. Taxonomy (NCBI): domain Eukaryota; kingdom Metazoa; phylum Chordata; class Mammalia; order Carnivora; family Mustelidae; genus Mustela; species Mustela nivalis. The sequence goes on along the minus strand of NW_028134245.1, from coordinate 19,839 downwards.
TAAGAGGAAAAGAAGAAAAAACAATCTGGGAAGAGTTAGCTCTTCATCTTCCTTTGTTGAAATGTCCTTGTCCTGACATGTCAATTCTGATTATTAAGCCTAACATTTGCAGTTAAGATAGTAAAAAATTCCAACTTGGTTCACTTCTCCCCCACTTTCTATTTTTTTACATTAATTCCTAACCCTAGGAGGTAACCTCAAAAGGAGAAGTTAAATATTTGTTACTTGAGTACCTTAAGTATAAAATTTCACATTGCCATAACAACCATATCCCAAAACAGTTTAATACTGCATAATTTAAGCATAAAGGCATTTGCAATTTCAGTTTCTTTTACTCAGAGCAAAGATGTACAACACCAACAAAACCTGAACCTGGAACAATATTTCTTGTTTGGGGGAAAATCATAGAAAAAAACATGGATTTAGAGAAGTAAAAATTCAAATAGATAGGGCAAAGGAAAATCCAAATGGAAATACATTTATGAGAAAACTTGTAAGAAGATAAAAAGACACCCTTTTCATTATCACTTTATCATCTTTGAACCAAAAAGAAATCACTACTGCTTATTACTACTATTTCCCATATTGTGGGAACCAATCAAGGAAATGAATCATTTAGGTATTAGAGACAGCCAATCCCTTAGAGAAGTTAATCCTCTTCTTGGAAATTATTTTATTCATAGGGGAAAAGCTACAGCTACCTTCCTGGTGACTGTTCCTCCTTTTTCTCATAAAAGAAGTGGAGTGGAGTGAGCAAATGAAGCCAACGAAAGCCTCAATAGTCATATATATCCCCAGTCACAAAACTGGAGGGGAGCAGAAGGGCAAGACAAGCCAGGCATGCACGCCCTAGCTATTCTACTCAGCAGATCATTCTTTGTCATTTACAGGCTACCACCCTTGCCAAAGGGTGACAAGATCATTTGGCTAAAGCAACTACTGGCTAAATAACAAACCATACACATAAATCTTTTTAAGGAATAACAGATTTGAAAAAGACAAAAGCTAGATAAAATAGATACATTAAAGTGGATAGAATAAACTTCAACTTTGGTTACTATTTCACAAATTAAATTTGTGAATCTTAATTCAGTGGCTTAAAGGCAGGGGTTGCAAAGTTGGAAGATGAAAGATCAAAGCACTGGTAGCACAGTATTTTCTTGGTGAGAGTATCAGTCTAAGGTCTGAAAATGAAATGTGCTGATCCAGAAACCGAACTTTATCAGTAACTTAAAGATGATCAATCAGCTTCAGTGACTTATTCACAGTCAGAAGAGAGCAAAGGGAGCAAGCACCCCAGGTAAACTCACCACAAGGAGGCCCTTACAGTGACCCAAAAACCTGTCCTCTATCCATAGTATTCATACTCTTTTTCCACATGAGTACTAATCTGATCTGGTTAAGTAGTACTTGGTTGAATACAGAATTATATAGTAGTAATATAAAACAGATCAACCTGCAAGGTATTTCATCTAGGTCCTAAGGGGGCTTAATAAACACTCCTGCACTTCAGGAGATGCACTGCTCATTTTCCAGATTCTCCATCTCTCTCGATGCAAAATTTACACCCGTCATTCTGTTTTCCATCACCCACTGTGTTTTCTGTAGATGTGTATTATCACTGACTAAGCCATATCAGGCTATTGCTCTCGTGGATCTGATATTATGCATCCTTCCAACTGTGTCCTGCCCAACCATGAGAAGACACATTTATTTCCCTATTTTCAAATTCTTAAACAGTACTTCTGACAGCCCCATGTACCTCTAACTGTAATAAAACTACAAAAAAGTAGTCTGGTTTTTCTGTACTTTTTGTAGATACTGATACTGATTTTAAAATTCTGAACAATTTAAACACAACAACAGTCCAACTGGACACAACTCAATACTGCAAAATGTAAATATATACATTGGTTCAAAGCAAATTGTTAAAAATTAACCACTTAACAAAACAACTTATGGCTAGCTCATAATAAGGGCACAGACAATTCATATACTCAATTATATAAGGATTCTACATTTGCATAATGCTTTACAAAGTGCTCTCCCATTCAAGATAACATTAATTCTAATCAAATATTTAAATTGAAAGTCTCCAAGAAAGAGATTTCTCTAAGAAGATAAACAAAATAATCCAAAATTTTAAACTTTAAAAGCCATTAAATTTTCTGATGTTTACAGTTAATTTTTCATACATATATATTTTTGCTTTGAAATGAGAAAATATATTAAGACTACAACAGAAACAAATTCCTTCTCTCATAAAATAGATCACATATTCTTAGGTTATACATGTGTGAAAATTATTTAAATCAGTCTTGAGAAATACGGTTTCAAGCTGGATAATAATTACACTTAAAAAATCATGCAAGAGACAAAGTCAGGCCTTGGTTTGCCCAGCAATTCCTGTCCAGATCCTCTGTACCAAATTACTTCTTCAAATGCTTAGTATACTTATGCTCCATTATAAACTGTTCTATGTAAAAAATACATGGTATCAGTTATCTCTACCTTAGAATGAATAAATTTAAGTGACTGAATACACTCAAGGATTAAATCTAATCCCCCATTGTGAAATAAAAGACAAAAACCATAGTGTAACTGAATCCAGGACTTAAATTGGTAAGAAGCCTTAAAAGGAATCCAGGAAATCCTATTACATACACCTAACCATGTCAAAGGTTAGTTCTTATCAAATGAGCTGTATCCCATTGAGGTCCATTAAACAAACAAAAAGCAGTTATAGAGCACCAACATAATAAAAAGAGTTCACATCACAAAACACATCATTTTCGAAGACTTAGAAATCTTCTCTAAATGAAAATATAGCATGAATACATCAATATTTGCAACAGAAAATTAAGAGTTCTTACCTTACTACATCATCAATATTGTTCCTGTATACGCCTTCAAGTCTTTCTGCGGGAAACCCCATAGCAATAATGTTGGGATAAATATCTGAGTACTTAAGTTAAGGAAACATCTGAAATATACAACAATGCAAACTACATGTACATTTTGTAAAACATTAGCTGATTATAAAAATCACTATACCTATGCTAGTAAAAGGATGTCAAATGTATTTATCTATAAACCATCATGTGTAATTAAGAAACACAGGTACATTAAATTAATTCCCCCAAAAATTCTCAAAATAATTATATGGCAAAATAATTTTCAAATCTCTTTACCTAGTACATTAAAAGTAAGTACATAAAAATTAAGGAAAAAAGTAACTTCTACATTCACACTATTTAGGCCCACAAACATGAAAACAAAAACCACAGACTATAAATCAGAACTGAAGTTACCTTGGGACAAAAACCAAGTATCAAAAAAAGCTACACAACTTCTCATTTTTCATTGTTACAAAAGGCACCACAGCATAGAGAAAAGTAGATACAATTAAGAATTAGGAAGCCAGGGGCGCCTGGGTTGGCTCAGTGGGTTAAGCCGCTGCCTTCGGCTCAGGTCATGATCTCGGGGTCCTGGGATCGAGTCCCGCATCGGGCCCTCTGCTCAGCAGGGAGCCTGCTTCCCTCTCTCTCTCTCTGCCTGCCTCTCTGACTACTTGTGATTTCTCTCTGTCAAATAAATAAATAAAATCTTAAAAAAAAAAAAAAGAATTAGGAAGCCAGATTTAAGACCTGGCTTATGCCGCCATCCCGTTGTATAACCTGGACATGACTTCATCTTTCCAGGCTTCAATTTCCTACTCCACAAGATTAGGTTGAGAGAACCACAATGATCTCTTCCAAGTCCTTGGTATTTGTGACTTAGTAATACTGAACTAAGGTAGAAAGTTTTCCTCATTCACCATCAAGGTAATCAACATTTAGCATGCCATTCTATTTATTTATGTTACACACTGTAGTCAGCAAAAAACAAACTTCTGTGCTCCAGAAGAATCTGCATCAAACTAAAAAAACAAAACAAAACAAAAAATACCAACCAATCTACATTTCCATGCATTTGTCAATAGTGGCAGACCTCATTTCTTCCCGAGTACCACTATTCCTCTCTCTAATCTTGTGATTTTTCTGAGATGGACCTTCCAAAACAGCCAAGCTCATCTGCCCCAAGCCTCCCTTCAACACCCTCCCTACCTACTCCTGGACCCCATTTGATCTTCAAGTACAATCCAAAATTCACCAAATCCAGTGCCTTTTTGTAGATCTTTTTTCATCACTTTCAGCTGCTTTCACATTATTGAGTTAATTTTGGTATTATTTTCAATTGAAAATAATTATCAAGTTACTAAAAGCTTTTTAAAATTATTTTTTTTAAAGGTTTTATCCATAGTTATACCACACACTGATTGGACAGACCTAAAAATATTTTAAGGGGGAAAAAAAAAAAAAACAGGGTTACCTGGGTGGCTCAGTCGGTTAAGCATCTGCCTTTGGTTCAGGTCATGATCCCAGCATCCTGGGGTAGAGCCCTACATCAGGCTCTCTGCTCAACCAGGACTCTGTCCCTCTCCCTCTGCCCTGCTCATGCTCTTTCACTATCTGTCTCCATCTCTCTCTCTCTCTCTCTCAAATAAATAAAATTTAAAAAATAAAATAAAAATAAAAACCTTTCATTAAAAGAAAAAAGACCACACACTAGCATATACAATATGCTACCTTTTGTACAAAAAATATTTTCTTTTTGGATAAAATGAGTAAGATTTACACACAATTTGCCTGAATCTGAACTTCTCAGCACACATGTGCTTTTGCACACACACAAATGATAACTGAGAAACCAATAAACATGTTTGCTTCATAGAGAAGGGGTGGCAAAGGGGAAAAACATACACTAAAACCAGCAACAAACAAATCGATTAAATATCAAATTGGTAACCAGGAGATAGAGTTTATTTCACAGGAGTTATTTGGCTACCTCAAGTTTACTGTACCTCTTGGTAGGAAGCACTGTAAGAACAAAAAGACCTAAAAAGAGGGGCTCCTGGGTGGCTCAGCTGGTTACACATCTATCTCAGGGTCCTGGAATCGAGCCCCACACAGGGCTCCTTGCTTAGCAGAGGAGTCTGCTTCTCTTCTCCCTGTGCTCATATTCTCTCTCATGCCCATTCTCTTTCAAATCAATAAAATCTTAAAAAAAAAAAAAAGAACTACAAAGAAACTTTAAACTTCTTCTGCAAGTTTGTTTTTACTATTATCAGTATTGATATCCTCAAGCTTTCTTCTTTATATTGTACAAAAAAATGAAATTTTACTAATGATTTTAAGATTTATGATTATAGGTATAAAATCAAGAAATCAAGTAAAAACCTTAATTAGAAATATCAATATGGCAACAACATGGATGGAACTAGAGTGTATCATGCTTTGCGAAATAAGTAAAGCAGAGAAAGACAACTATCATATGATCTCCCTGATATGAGGAAGTGGTGATGCAACATGGGGGCTTAAGTGGGTACGAGAAGAATAAATGAAACAAGATGGGATTGGGAGGGAGACAAACCATAAGTGACTCTTAATCTCACAAAACAAACTGAGGGTTGCTGGGGGGAGGGGGTTTGGGAGAAGGGGGTGGGATTATGGACATTGGGGAGGGTATGTGATTTGGTGAGTGCTGTGAAGTGTGTAAACCTGGTGATTCACAGACCTGTACCCCTGGGGATAAAAATATATGTTTATAAAAAATAAAAAATTAAAAAAAAAAGAAATATCAATATGAACTCATGTTTATAAAAATCTATGTTCTCTAGGTCTTTTCACTGAAATGGCCTAAAAGCATATCAATCTTAGCAGCAAACAATCCCTAGATGGACCCAGACTGCATCTCTAGTATTTAATATACTAAAAGGTACTAAACTTGGAACTACAATGGATGCCAGGTCTGTGGCAGGAAGGTACAAGATGAGTCTGGGATATTTTTCTGTGCCAGGAGACAAGGAAGGTACTCAAGAGATAATGATCTCTATCAGACAGATATAGGAGCTAAAATGAAGGACATCCCAGGACCTAAAGCTCTAACAAACTGAGTATCAAAGAAACAATTTAAATGGTAGTAAATTAAACACCCTAAATAAAATTAAAACCCTTGAGTCTATATAAAGACTCTCAAAGGAAAAAAAGAACAAACTATTTTTCATTTATCACCTTTTGAAGTGGCTGTTAGAACAGTTCTTTCTCTACTCTGAAAGTAGAAAAAGGGGGAGATTAAGTATTTATGCTACTTTTCCTGTAGGTGCTGTATTTCACGACAACCAAAGAGCACCATTTCATACAGTAAAGATCTACTTTACAGAAAAACATTGTGTTAATAAACACAAAAGAATAGAACTTTCAAAGTCCTATTTTGCAAACCCTAATAAATTTATGGATTTAGGCAAGGATCAACAACTGGTTCTAAACCAACAGGTTAGTGGATGATGAAGAACTCAACTTTTTTTTCTTAAGAGAGCCAAAGCAACACCACCCAAAATACATTCTGATGTAAGGAGACCAATGTAACTGAACAGCGGGCAGAAAAGACTGCCATCACCCAATTTCAGTGGTCAATCTGGGCATCACCAAGGAAGTTAAGCAGAGATCCTGTAACTTTCTCTGTGATACAATATGAAGGACACAGCATCACCTATGATATCCAAGGTATCTTCAACCTGAGACTCAACCAAGTATTTAGATATAAATTTTAATTTACATTAAATACAAGAGATAGAAAAACAAGCTAAATGACATGAGAATAAACTGGACAAATTCAAAAGGTCTGAAACATATGGCCCAGTCTCTGCTCAAATGTCTTTTTAAAAGGCAAGGAGGGGAGGAATGGATATCCCTTATTTTTAAAAGACTTATGGGTTGGGGTGCCTGGGTGGCTCAGTCGTTAAGCCTCTGCCTTCCGCTCGGGTCATGGTCCCAGGGTCCTAGGATCGAGGCCAACATCAGGCTTCCTGCTCAGCAGGAAGCCTGCTTCTCCCTCTCCCACTCCACCTGCTGTGTTCCCTCTCTCACTGTGCCTTTCTCTGTCAAATAAATGAATAAAAATCTTCCAAAACATTTTTTTTAATAAAAAAAAAAGACTTAAGGATTCTAAGAGCCAAGTTCATAGGTACAATGCTATCTGGATATTGTTCTAGACGAACAAGCCATAAAGAACATTTTTGAGCCAACCAGAGAAATTTGAAAATGATCTGGGCATTATATGGGATAAAAAATGACTGAAATGGAAAAGCACACATTACTGACTAAAAAAAAGGTTTCAAAAGAGAATACACAGCATTATGCCATAATCGAATAAGAATGCATATATACCCAGATAGACATATGTACACAAAAAGATTACAAACTAAGGTACTAAAAGTAATCATCTCTAGGAGGTGGGAATATATATATTTTTCTCATTTTTGTTTTTTATTTTCTGTTGTTGATACAATGCCTGCACTATTTCTGTAACAGATTTTAAAAAATTGTTTGCTTTATAATTACCTCCAGGTCTATTTACCAAGTATCATGACAAAATATTGTTTTGTCCCACGTGACTTAAATTCAGCTCTGTATTTAGTTTTTAAAAAATGATGAATTTCTATCAATATATATATGTATATACACATACATACACACAAATATGTAATGAAAAAAGATTTAAGTAGCATTTACTATGTGGCAATTTTGTCACTTTAAGAATATATAAATTCACCCCCAATCTCAAAGGGTTCTTCTACTATGGAGACTCCAAAACTACTAGGATTATCACATATTACAAATAATAGCTGTCATCTATTATTCTCACCTAAGAAAGTAGTTCCACCTAAAAACATAGCTCACTCAAAGAACTATGTTCAATTATCAAAATATTTTGGGTATTATGTCCGTTCATGAGAAAGAAAAAAAGAGAGAGAGAGACTGGAGGCTCAAATCAAGCCTACAGCAGTAGTAATTCCTGAAAGTGAATAATCTTTACTTTGTCTTGGGAGCACCAACATATAGAAAATAACACTCAGAAAACAAATGAGGCAGCAGTAGGGACCCAAAGCAGTGGCAGCTTCCACCAATCCAGAATTCCTACATAAAAAATTATAAATAGATATAAGTAAGAAATTTAAGTTGAATTTTTCTGAGCAATGCAACAGCAAAATATTTCTTATTCAAAGTAATAGTAATTACTGCTCCTAATGAACTTTCCAACTGAATGCTTAATTTCAGTAAAGACACTAGTATGATTTTCAGCCTTACAGAAAAGCACAATAATACAATGCCCCTTGAAATCCAGTCATTTTAACCAGGACTAAACTCCAATGTATCCTTCCACTATGAATACTAATAAAGGAATTAAAGTTGCAAAGGACTTGGTTACCTTATTTAAACAAAACCATTTGTTTCTATTTATACATAAATAGGAAGGTTATATACTCATTAAAGTAAACTCAGTTGGCCCCCTTTCATTCACTTAATTATTCAAACACACAGTGAACATTCCGTGCAAGGGGCAGTGAGAGCAGAGGCTAAGTAAGCAAAGACTACTGCACTGGAAAAGTCCCTACTCTGTCAGGAAAGACAGATAGACACACAGACATGCAGCGGTGCCACATGACTTACATTCTACTGAATATAAGACCGAAATATTTTAAGAGATAAAGAGAGAGGGGCTAATTCTAATTAAAGCTTCACATAATAGGTGTTATGTTAGAAAATCCTTAAGAAGTCAGTCAGACACCAGTAGACAGAAAAACAAACAAGCAATCAGAACACTTCAGGCAGGGAACAGAACAGGGATGCGGAAATACATACAACATTAGGAAGCAGCAAGCAGGCCAGTGTGGCTCACACACAGAGCTGTATGGAGAAGGCAGGACAGAAGACTGCATTTAGTTTGAAGGAAGCTGTGAGAGGGAGTTCAATTTAACCAGACATATAAGGAGTCAAAGGCCAGAATCGGCGTGGGGGTCTCTGACAGAGCAACAATCCAATGCTTCCTTTACATAGAATCTAAACATCCAGTCTTCTGAAGGTTTCATTTTTCACAGATCCTCACCTTTCTTATTCACAGTTTGAGATTTTACCCAAGACTTTAACCTCCATCATAAGTTAGAAAGATGCAGAGAACATGTGCCACACTACAGGAAATACATTCCCATTTAATCCTAGCAACCCTACAAGGTAATATTTCCATTTCATGAATGACAAAATTGAGGGTCAAAAAGACTGCATAATTTGCATTAAGTTCCACAGCCAGTAAGTACTGAGTTATGATTCAAACCAGTTAGGTACAAACCCAGCTTTTTATACCATGCTGCCTCATAAAAGATGAAAATTTCCTTATATTTCCAAATCAGTAACAAAAATGTAAAAGCTTCAAAGGAAGCAGGTTAAAATGAAAGTGAATTTACTAATCAAATGTTAAAGCTGAAAAACTTTTAAAAGACAATACAGAATCACTGGAATTTCCAAAACTGAGTAATGAATTATAAGACACATTATTTCTTATGACAAGAATTATACCAATGCATGTCCAATTTGACTTTTTTGCTTCCTAATGTTAAAATTTCTGACATACTTTTTTTGGACAGTTTACCAAATAAAAATAACTGAGAAAACTATATATATATTTCTAATACGGAATAGTGTTAACTTGCAATTACCGGATATACTTTCAAATAGCGAGAGTGTTTCATATGAAATTCTCATCTTATTACTTATAAATGCTGCGCATAAAGAATTATACTAACTAGATCACTGCAGGAAGCCAAATATTTTTGCCATCTAGTGATCTACTCGCAGGCAATGTGGCAACATGGTCAAGAACATATGCTCCGGGCACCTGGGTGGCTCAGTGGGTTAAGCCGCTGCCTTCGGCTCAGATCATGATCTCAGGATCCTGGGAAGAGTCCCGCAAGGGCACTCTGCTCTGCAGGGAGCCTGCTTCCTCCTCTCTCTCTCTCTCTCTGCCTGCCTCTATGCCTACTTGTGATCTCTGTCAAATAAATAAATAAAATCTTAAAAAAAAAAAAAAGAACATATGCTCCAAGAGCCAAGATGCCTGGATTTGAACTCTAGCTTCACTTACTAAGTCATCTTTTGCAAGTTACCCATCTTCAGTTCCCTGTGTAAAATGGGACTGGTAGGAGGTAACATTTTCTTTTCTTCTCTGCTTAATTTTTATTAAAGCTTTTATTTAAATTCCAGTTAGTTAACATACAGTATAATATTAATTTCAGGTATAGAAATTAACCAGGTTTAGAAATTAACTGCATGTAGTTAACTCTATACTAACTAACTGGAATTTAAATAAAAGTTTGAATTAAAAATTAAACAGAAAAGAAAGTGTTACCTTCATTTAAAAAAAAGTACTTATCACATAGGGTTGTGATAAGGATTAAATGCATTAACCTATGGAAAACAACTAGAACATAGTGATAGCTGTCTATCAGTTAAACAAATGGGACAGACCTATACCATTAGGGCTTACTGTAACAATTTGGGTATTTTTTTTTTTCCAATGACACTCTTTACTGAATAACCTAATCCTTCTAAAGAGCATTAAAGTCTAACAGAAACCTTAACTCTTTGAAATCTTGACTATAGCAATTTGCCTTTTAAGTATTTAACTTCAGAACAAATGTAAAATATTCCCAAATTTCCCAAAGGGAACAAAACAAAAGACTGCTTTCCCCTTGTTATCAGTGGCTACATGAAGTAAGCAGAGAGGTAGAAGGAATTTCTGTCGGCCCTCAGAGGGACAGCTACCATTGCTATGGCAGATCTGCAGACACAGACATACGACGTTCAGTATATGACCTTTCACCCCACCTCTATGCAAACATGCTCAGTTTGTTTTGTTTTAATTCAGGTATAATTTACATACAATAAAATACAAGATCTTAAGTGATTCATTGATGAGTTTTGATAATCATATATATCATGTTAGAGAGTCTTGATTCAAGTGCTGCAACAATCCCATCTCAAACATAGAATGCTGACTGCAAGAAAGAAAATAATAAATGGTAATTAAGTTCTAAAGCCTGTCCACAGAAGTCAATTTCACCAATAACAGAACTGACACACTATAAAATGATGCAGCTAGTATATGAGCTAACTCAATTTTTACTGGTTGTTCTTAACATCCAATCCTGACTTAAAACACTTAAAAGGATATTCTAAGTTACACCAAATTAACAAAATGCCTTTAGAAAAAAGCATGTGAGCTGAGATTTCATATTTACCTTATCTCAAAATTTTACTTGTACCCAAATTAATGTCATTTGCACTACAAATTTAACTAGAATTTTCAAATAGAGAATAACCAAAAATAGCTCCTTAAGCCTTATTTTATGTGTCCCTGAATATAGACAGTCTTATTTTAAGTACAATTATTAAAAATAAAGCACTTCTGAAGTTTCTTTGTAGTACTACTCAACATAATATATAGATATACTTATCCCCAAACAAGTTATAAACTAAAATACCAGTATACAGTACTAGTATTCAAACCAGTAACACCTTTTTTCTGCCACAATTATTTTAAGAAAAATTACTTCCACAGATCACATATAAGTTATTTTAAAAATTCTAGTTAACTGGAAGCAGTAACATACATGGAACGCAGATGGCAAATAGAAAGTGACATGTAGATTACAGAGGTAGTGATCAAAAAGCAGTAAGAGCAAACCTGAAGTTGCCTAGCTCACAGGAGGAACTGACGTTGAGCTGAATCGGCAGCAGGAATGAAGGAATAAAATCAGACTAACAAGAGGAGACAAGAAGAATCGAAAGCTAGTTAGTAAATACCAAGACTGCACCATTTAATTCTATTTTCCAGGAATTTCTGGAGCTTTTCCCCTGCTTTCTGTCAGGGCTATCAACCAACAGATGCTTAAGGATCAGGTGAGGGGAAAAAAAATTCAGCCACTGATTCATAAGCTACATCAGGTCTACATTTTTTTCCCAACAAATTTTAACAAGTTTAAAATTAACGAAGAGTTTCCAGGTATGTCACAGTTATATCCATATTAGCAACTTCACTAATCAAATTATGCTTTAAACAACTGCCACTCATAGACTTATATGGGAGTCTCATTTAATGCAAGATTTTTTATTTCTGACTAGGTATTCTTTTTCTCTATTAAATGTGTCAAATGTTTGTATCTGGTTTCTAAATTGAAGATTCATATTGGTAGGAAAGCAGAAAAAGGAGATGCTGATTTTTCCAGTTGATAAAGTGCTAATTGCATTATTTGAGAACAATTTGTCCTAACATATAAAGCATATAAATATTCCTGTACAGAGCAAATTAATGCTGCCTAAAATCTGATTTTATAAAGTGAAAAGGGTGCGTAAGCACCAAAGCCTAAACTACAGAAATATTAAAAATATTTCTCAAAAAAATACAGAAAACTACAGAAATATAAAAAATATTGCTCCAAAAAAATTGGGGATTTTTAAGAATAAAGTATAGTGGTCAGAAACAGCACAGGACACAGGAACATTTGTTTAAAAATTCCCAAGGTGCCAGGCCTGCACTAAAATACTTCATGCATAATGTCGTTTGTTTGTTTGTTTATTTTTATTATGTTATGTTAGTCACCATACAGTAAACCATTCGTTTTTGATGTAGTGTTCCATGATTCATTGTGCATAGTGTCATTTACTAAATAGAAGACCAAAGTTCCATTCTCAGCTTTGCAACTTAAAAGCCTATGACTGCAGGTAAGTTACTAAGTCTCTGGGCCTCAAATATTTTTGTTTCTTTTTTCTGCAAAATGATGATCCTAACACCTGATGTAATTTCTTTATTGGTTGTTTCAAGGATCAAATGCGGTATCTGGAAATATCTTTAAAACTATAAACTGTAAAGGGCTATTAGAATTGTAATAAGAAGCTGTTATGATTTGAGGTTGCATGGACTAGAAATATCCTGTTATTTAATTTTAGTTTCAATGTCTCATTACAAGGCAACTCAATATGATGTTTTTATAAACAAATTATAAAAGAAAAGAATTCCAATATATTCACTTAAATCCACTTTAACATAAATTTTAGGTTCCTTTTAACACTTCTAAATTAGCTGCCCACAATGGCAAACCAGAAAGGAAAACTGACTGCCAAGTAATTTATGAGCTCTACTGGAGCTTTCTATTCCTCCAAACAATTAGGACCTCACAACTTCCTCTAAAATTGTTACATTATACCAACTTGCCTTGACTGAAGAGTTTATACACATTTTTGCTTTGAAAAGTTTAGATGTCACTATGTGGAGTTCTTTTTGTTGCTGTTGTAGTTTCGTTTGTTTTAAGCAGGCTCCATGCCCAGCACAGGGCTTGAACTCACAAACCGGAGTTTAAGGGTCCCATGCTCTACCAACTGAGCCAGGCTTAGATCTTACTTTCTGAAGGAAAATACCACATTCTTCAAAGGTAACATCAAGAATTGCTAGTAATTCTTCTACTTAGTAGCAATACCATAAATTGGTTCATTTGGCACAAAATCTGCAATCTGTAACAAAGAACTATGAAACTGTTTTACCTTTTATTCCAGAAACCCCACTCTAACAATGTGCACTAAGAAAACAATGTAAACTATGCAAGGATAGTCACAATATGCTGTTTTTAAAGGGAAAAAAATGGAAATAACCCTAACACAGCACAGTAAGCAATGCCTGATATTTAGCCCAATGAAATGCTACCTATATAGCTTTAAAAATGACAAATACCCACTGACAGATAAAAATTAAGCTGTGAATACCTAAGAATGTAATTATGAGCATAAACACATTAACACAGAGGGAATTATAATTTCCAGTGACAAATACCTGACACAGAATCAACTTCTTCTATTCTTTAAATTGAAGATTACAGTTTTAAACAAATACTTTTAAAGGAACAATCAAGGCCCTCTGAACTTTATTTAAATGTAAGCAAACCAGAACCACAGAAAAATATCTAATCAAGTCACTGATAATGCTAGCAATGCTCTAAAACCCAAAGTACAATTTTTGTGTGTATTAGCTAAGGGATTATTCCTCTCAACAAATTTAATCAATTTTTCTTCAGAGCTGTTATGAAATAATGTATCTACAACTGTTCAAACCTACATCTGTGAATCTCTAAAATTTAAGTTGCCCAACTAACTGGTTTTAACGAGCGTAAGAAACAATTACCTCCTTCCTAGCTCTCTGGATGAATACGATAAGGCAGATTTCCTGTTTCAGAACTCTGCTGCTGTTAAAATACACACACGTAAACCCCGCCCCCTCCCTGCCATGGTTCTGCTCCCACTAACAAACATCCAAGATTGACTACCAATGACAAATCAAATAAAACATGGTTGTAACTTACAGAACAACTTTCAGAAAGATCATCAGTCCAATATGCATTAGGTATACTTGTCAGCATTATATACCTGAACTATAAGCCAAATGCTAACCTAATTTTCTACAGCAAAATCATAATAAAGTATATGAAAAATTAAAAAACTTAAAATTATGACATCAATCCAGCATTATTGTAAAGTACATAAGAGTGTATCTTTTATGCTCTAATCTTTATATTCAGTGTTAGGTTTATGGTACTTCTGTAGTTCATTTCATTATAAAAGCCATACTTTTTATCATTTAATTTACCAGAGATAACTATCTAAAACACTAGGTTTGGGCTGCTCTTTAAGGTCACCAACTTCCACAGAAAGAAAGACATTCCAACAGGTAAGACAAAAAAGATGATAAGGGATGTATCAATAGTTTGAGAACAAAGGCCTAATAATATTTAGTGCAAATTTACTCAATACTAGTAAACTACATTAAAAAAAAACACAACAGATTCCAACTTTTCCAACTCTATTGATCTTTTAGATGCAGCCGTGCACAAATTTCCTAATGTTCGAAACTACTACACATACATAATACGAAGGAAAAAAGCTCAATACAAAACATATCGCCAGCAAGTGGGTTTTCATTTTCCTACTAATTAAGCTAAAACTGTAAAATTTCTAAATTTACTTCTATCAAATTTACCTTTCAATGAAACCACTGCTAATTTGAACCATTTTAATGGAAGAAAGCTCCAAACAAGTGTGTGCTAGGCTGCTTCATTTTATATTTGGCTTTAATATAACAGACCCAAATCTCTTTATTTTATATCTAAGCCAGGACATCATCTAGAAATGACTTGCTTTTTTTTTTCCCCCCAAGTGGCAAAAATAGTTTTGCCTAACTGCTGTATTTTAATCCTGGAAGGGTTTATACTAATATAAACTAGAAATACAGGTCTACTTTAAAATATTAAGGCACAGATATTGGCATTTATTACTACATTAACAAGAATCATATTACTGATTTTATGAAAACTGCCTTGGTTCTAATACTGAAAAACATGATTTATATTCTCACTGAGGATATTTTTATCATTATATCAACTTTATAATCACTTGAATAAGTGGATCATCAAAAAAAACCTCTGAAATTACATATACTAAAATACTAGCCAAAATTCATATTTTCAAGTTTAGTAATATGCAGATTTAAATATACTAAAAAATATGAGAGCAAGTCTACATTGCTTGGTTTGAAAAGGCAGTACTTTTAGTTTTAGTCAGCTACCCATAAATGCTTGTTCCTAAAGCAAGTATCATTTTAGTATAAATCCAATTATCACAATTGGGGGAAAAAAAGCACAATTACTAATCAATTAGTTGTGGAACCTTCATATGCAAAGGAGAATATACAGAAATACTTCGAAAATTAGTAAGCTGAAACATGAAAGATAAAAAGGGAGATAACACTGTCAACCAAAAAACTGTTTAAAAACATAAAAAGGTCAACATACAGAAAAACAAAAATACCAACAGTTAGATGGGAGGGACAGAAATGAAAACAAGGAAAAGGAGCTCATAACAACTCACATCTTTTAAATACTATTAGGCAAACAAAACAGGTAAAGACTGAATATTTGGATAAAAATCTCACCTACATACATGCTTCCTCACTTCATATAAGAGACAGAATTTACACACATATTATCTGTTTATCCAAAAGGGCACCATTCTCTTCATGACCTACCACTCAGACCCGAACAAATTCTATAAAGTGATGCTTGTCAAACAATCTACTTTCAACAGACATGAGTTTTAAATTGGCAAGATGATTCTTACACAAAAAATAGAGGCCCTAAACACAAAGTTAGATCCTATCTACACTGAAATAGTATGCCTGATCATATTAATCATTTGGCATAACAAACTTCTCAGTAAAAATATCAATAAATAAAGTAGATTAAAACTAATCAGACCCTATTAAGCCCAATATGCAATTTTAAAGACATCTATCCAACCTGGCAACACCAGTTCTTGGGGTGGGGGAGGGAGGGTGTGAAAAGGAATTATGTTACAGAAACAACTTATATATTGTAGCTTGAAAAAGCAAAATTTTAAATGGGAAAAATCACTTCACAGCAGAAAGACAAGAACTGAGTTGTACAGGAAAGCAGAGGACCTGAAAAATATTTAAAGCAAATATTTAAGGAATACATATTAAATCAGTTCCCTGATGAAGTTCCATAATAATGAATTTCTATATATCAACTTTTAGGAAAATTACAGCTTAAAACTATCAAAATCTCATATAACTTAATATCTCAAGATAAAACATGGTGTTCCCACTTAAATATCCAAATAATCTTGTAAAACTAAAATGACTAAAAGCCAGACTTCCATTACATAAGCTTTAGTTCTCAACCAATATCTTCACATTTTATAAGAAAAATATAAACACTGCAATTTGGTATTGGTCTTTAAAGACTATAATTAATAGATGACTCCAAAAAACAGAAATGCCAAAACCACTCATATCACTAGATTATCTTAACTTTTTCCTGTATTTGAGTAACAGATGGCAAACCTTAGTTCTTGGACACTACACAGTAATCACAATCTGTGTGACCTTTTCAGTATTAAAAAGAATCCAAATAGCCTTAATAACCAGCACGTGAGTGTATTTTACAGTATTATCTATAATCCTGATCATAGTGAACAGAAACTAGATATGCAAAAATGCATCAGACATTTTGGTGTGCCGATTCTTATTTTCCATAAATTTCCTACAACTAGCCCACGAAAACTATCCAGATGTCAGACTGCTTCTTCAGTTTTCAAAAAACATAGATGCACACATTTACAAAGTATTTTTACCATTACTTCATTTCCATTAGTACCAAAAAGGTATATAGTATACCTAGATCAAAATTTCCTTATGCTTATTGAAAGAATTTTATCTCATTTAAAAAATGTTACTCTAACAAGTAATTTTGTTTAAAAAAAAGAAGAGTTTGTTTCTTCCTCAATACTTTTGTTCTAAGTGCATGAATTAATACATTTGCTCAAGACATCATTTAGCTAATAAGGTTAAAATTATCTCCCTGTTTTAATACATGACTCTTAAAAATAAACTCTGTAATAAATAAATAAATAAATAAAATGGAACACTAATGGGCAACTAAAAGGAATGAACCATTGATACAATAACTTAGATGAATATTCAAGGTGTTATGTCGAGGGAAGGAAACTAATCCCAAAGTGACATACATACAAATCTATGTAACATTTGAACTGACAGTGGCAGAGCGCACAGGAGTGAAGAGGCTGTGGTTATAAAAGGGCCAACAGTAGAGGTCCTTATGATAATGGAACTATAGATTGTTTTGACTATGGGGCAGATACGCAAAAGCTACACAAGTGACAAAGTTGTACTGTACTAAATGTATGCAAACAAATGAAGAGAAGAAAAACTGGAGAGATCTTTCTTAGGCCCCAAAACTTTATCAATGTCAATATCCTGGATATGATATATATATTTTTTCTGGATATGATATTTATACAACAGTTTTGCAAAATGTTACCATTAGTGAAAACTGGGTGAACTGTTGCCAGGACTTGCATATATCGTTTCTTAAAAGTGCACTGGAATCTGTAGTCATCTCATAAAAAGAAGTATTTCAATTTAAAAAATTAGCAAGATGGTAGTTCAACTAAGAACTTGCTCCAAATAAAAGCATTAAAATAGAAGCTAGCGATGATCATCCCAGGACCCTGGTATCATAACCTGAGCCGAAGGCAGACACTTAATGACTGAGCCACCCGGGCGGGCCCTGAACAGATTTTTGCCAGTATGTATTCATCCTTGAAGTTCTTCCAATTTGCTTTCTTTACTGTAATTATATTTTATGTTCTCCTTTCTCAGTTTGACACCTTGCCATGGGTTTGCTATTCCCTTATTAATATCCTTCTTAAATACCTGTATCACAGAGATGATTAATTCAATTAGTACACCCTTTGGAAACTCATGATTTAATATTTGGTCACATAATTTACCTACTTTATGACTACTTTGATCAGATGACAATTCTATCACCAACTAGCTTTCTTCCCAATACTTTTCACCCCTTTTTTCTCATAATCGTTTTGCATGCATTTGTGCTGGTTCCTTTTCCATTACTTGGGCTAAAAGGATGAGAGCTTTTCAAGGAAGACCACACTGCAAAAGGTTTACTTGAGAGATGGAACAGAGTCATCCCTTAGGCTAGAGGGGTAATGCATTATGAACAAGTGTTCAGCACATGTGTTGGTCTCAGTTTACAGATCAACAAGGATGTGCCTTCCTTCCTCGTTGGAACAGTCTCCACAACAGCTTACTCTCTTGGTCATCACAGAGCAAGCTCACTGGGGCTGGCATTGCTGCAGCTCCAAATTGAGGAAAACCAAGTGTTGGGCTCATTTCACAGAAACAAGCCCAGAGGCCGAACTGGGCCCATGGAGACTCCGACTTCCCCAGCATCTGCCTAGGCCAACTGTCTGATGCAATCCAGGAAAGAAAGGTAGTTAAAACTCGACAGAACAGTTTCATCTGAGAGAGAGGAACAAGACAAAAGACCACATCCTTTTCCCTTCCACCTTTCTGACCAGCTGCTCTGGCACACAGTGGTTCACACTGAGACTCGGAACATATCCTGCTAGTCTGAACAATCAGATGTGCTAATTACAAAGCTACAGTCAACGAGGTAACCACCCCCCTGAGCCTTCCCCTCCTCCTAACCAGCCTTACCGTCCCCCATGCTTCCCTCACTTTTGTAGAAGGTCTGCAAATCCCGATCAACCGTTGTCAAGTAAGTTTTTGCATCAAATTCTATGTCAGAGGAGTACCCGCTAAGATGGCATGTAAGATTATTTCTGCACATTTAGTGTCTATGAGGTGGTTTTCCCTCATGTACAGTCTCTCTTGCACCATCATGGAAACAGGGCTACTGAAAAGTGTGGTTTGTGCTTCTACACTTCAGTACGTCTCCTTTGCAGAACGAAACTGTCTCCAAGGGAGCTCAGCTATCTAGTTCATGGCACCGTTGTTCATGGAAGTTTTAGGTGTGGATGTGCTCTGTTCATGAGAAGCGCACTGCCAGACCCCGTGCGCATCAGAAATGCTTTTGTTTTCTACCCACCTGCTAACACACACACGTTCCTTGATCCATCATCAGCTCTGCTGCAGGTACACTTGCACTGATTTGGGATTTCAGATATCCACTAATGTCATAGAATGAAACTTGTCTTGCTCATTTCCCTTAGTGCTTCTGGATGATTTGCAGACAAAGGCAGAAAACGCTGACTTTATACATTTTTCTTCAAGAAGTTCATTTTGTCTATGAAAACCATCTTAACTCAGCTACAGGACACCACATTCTCTGTTTCCACCTTCTCTCCAGACTGTTCCTTCTCTTCTTCTCATTTTCATGACTTCTAAACATTAGTGTCCCAGGGGACAGCTTTCATTCAGACCTCTCAAATTTGTTCATTCTTACTTCTGAGAGGTGGTTACCTGATCCCTTAGCTTCAAATACTAATTTTATAA